>NW_021634588.1:0-282125 GCF_004799145.2 Neltuma alba
TTTATCCTTTCTTTATATATGTGCACATTCTCAAAAGGTTGCTTTCAAATTTTACTAATTCATTCAGTTGAAGAAAGCTGCTTCTCACTTGTAGCATTCACATTATAACGTAGTATGAAAACAACCCAGTAAATTTAGTGTTCAAGCTCAATTGATAGAAAATAAGACTTACCATTTATGCCAACTTGTAAGAGGACATGCCTCGTTGTGATTTTATATGTAGTCTATTTTTAGTCCTGAGTTGAAAATTTTGAGGTTCTTCAACAATTTAGGGATTAAGTTATCAAAACTGGGTATGATTTGTTATCCTTTTTTCACCCCTTAATTTGTTCATCAGATTTTGATGCCATTTGCTTGCTTAAATTTTTCAAAGATGAAATTGATGATGGTAAGAAGTGTGATGATAGACTGATCAATAGGGGTGAAAATATAGTTGCCCCTTTCAGAGCAATCTATGACTTGACCTGCTTGAAATTGAATTCAATTTGGTGTATCAAATATGGAATTTCGCCGTTCTAGATTGATTTTTTTTTTCCAATTTCAACTTTTAAAAATTATTTTAATATGTACATAATCTAAAATAAATTAATAATTTCTCAAATATCATATTTTATAAAAAATTATTATTTAAAAAATTTAAATTTAAATTATATTTAAACGAGTCAGATTTTATTGCAGCAATAGGCACCACCGTCATGATGCATTGATGTTTATTACTATGATAACGATCAAAATAGATTTATGTGAAGCTTGCCCATTTACTGCCTGCCTACGTCTAGCATGTTTGATAATGTAATATATTTGTCTAAGACTTTAATTTTTTCCACCTAAATCCCTATTATAGAACTTTTTAACTGATGAACCAGACTGTTATTCTATCAAGGATAATTTTGATATTTCACATTGAATAATTAAGTTTAATTAGTATTTTTATTAATTTATGTAAAGTCATTATTATGTGTTTATAATAACTAGAGGAGGAAGTACTTTTTTTATTTTTATAAAGAAAGAGTAAGTAGTATTCTACTAAATAAGTGTGAGGCCTTTTTAATCAAAGCTGATCTAAGGTTTATGAGGCAAATCTAATTACCAATTATATAACATGTACTTTAATTAACAATTAATACATATATATTACAGCTACAATACCTATGAAATAACTAAAGTAAATGATATATTCCCCTGATCGCATTATAGTGTTATATAAGCTAATTAAGGAGTTAACATTAATATTATATATAAAATTTATTTCAAATTAAAATATTTTTTAATAATATCATATAGGAGGGAGGAAGAAAAAAATACCATATTAATTAGGGTTAAGGTGCGCCAGCACTGAACTATTTACCCAGGTGCGTCCAGTGGTAAAGTAATTTTGGATGCATCCAGGTCCTAAACTATTAAAATGGTGCGTCCATATCCCAAACTACAGAAATGTTATGTTTAACTGTTACTTTCCTGACTCAGTTTAAAGTTGACCCATATATTCTACATGATAGACACATGGACACTCGATGTGTATATTCTTACTCACAAAGTCAATTTATTTAAAAGAAAAGGAAGGAAATAAATTCAAATGTTTTGAGTAAGAATAATACATATCAAATGTCTATATGTCTACCATTTAGAATATCTAGAGTCAACTTTAAGTTGAGTCAGGAAAAGTAACAGTTAAACATAACATTCTGTTAGCTTGGGATATAGACGCACCATTTTAATTAGTTTAGAACACTGGATGCACCCAAAATTACTTTAAGTCACTGGACGCACCTGAATAAAATAGTTCAGGGTGCTGGGTTACACCTTAGCCCTATTAATTATTTTAACTAATATTCTTAAAATAAACATTGTTCACTGAAAAAACAACTAAACATTAAACATCACATACTATCTTCCGTTTGAAATATCAAGACCCTCAAGGCCGCACTCAGGCACTCAGCCGCCGTTCTCCCTGTTACTGGCACTCGGTCATCAGCCCCACTCTCGCCGGTGCCTACTGCCTACCGTTTTCGTCCTTCACGCATCTTGCCGTTTCCGTACCGCTCGTGATAAGTCGTGATAAAGTGGCCTCAACCTTTATCCGTCGCCCGTCGTGCTCGTCTAAGTCTTCTTCCCCGTCGCCCACCGTCGCCCATTTCTGCATCGTCATCTAGGGAAGCGAGGCAAGGTTCCATTCTTCCATATTCAGTGATTTCTTATTCCTCAAATGCTTTAAATGTCTCCCTTTCCATGCGTGCTGATTGCAGAGCAATTTGAAAATTTTGAACCTATGGGATCAATTTGAAAAGTGCCTTAAGTCAGTTGTAGGGGCCAAAATATTAATTTTTCCTAACGCGGATTTAAGAGTGTGCAAAAAGTTAGGTTTTTTTTTTTTTTTCCCCGTTGGTATAAACCCTGCAGGTTTATTGTTCGAAGTCACTGTAGTGTTAAAGAAACAAATTGCCTCTAAGACTAGCGCGATACGCAGAACAGAGACCACTGGTAGCTGGCCGTATTCGAGCTTCACTCCTTCTTTCCTCCATCAATGGCAAAGCCCTGATGCCCAAAATGCGGAGGTTCCAGAGACCACCAAGAAGATGCGAGCTTCACTGGCTTCCCTCCTTTGGCAATGGAGACATCGAAAGCCCGATGCAAATAATAGGCTAAGCAATTATTTATCCAGCCGAATCCCTTTTACGGTAAGCATTCCATGAGATTGTTCTGGTTCAGTTGAAAATGCTGTGTTTTATTGAGTACTCTTGCAATTCTACGAAAGGATCTTTTTTTTGTTTTTTTTTTGTTTTTTGGGTATATGATGTGATGTGTATCCAACAACGATACGAGAGACTTTTCACGCTTGGTTCTCCCACATTGTGGACTAGCAACTGTTGGAAGTACAGATTGCAGGGGTTGTTATGCCAGTAAACGAATATATACTGGCTGTGGTTTTAGTGAATTTTGGTTAGGATGATTATGAATACTCTGGTTGTTGATAATGTATATTATTTCTCTTGTATAGCTAGGTCTTTTACTTCGGTCGCAGTCATTAGCATGCAGAAAAGACTCTATGGCTTTTGTTTAGGAGTTATATCTGAATTAGGTTGACAACAGTTGCCTTTTGCTTTAGTTGATCCTTGATTATCAATTATCAACAAAATTAATCTTAGTTACACTCAGTCTTTGTGACGATTCTGTCCTCTGTTAAATTTGAAGGGTAGGAACCCTGTGTCCACTTGTTTAGCGGCCATGTCTCACCAAATTCTTCAACGCCATCCTTATTCTGAATTCAGTGTGTCTTCCTGCCATCCCCGAAGTAGGCATCCACAGCAGTTGGTCTCTCTTCTACTCAAAGACCCATCAAACCGCCAAGCTGCCCAGCAGGTCCACTCTCATATCATCACCTCTGGGATGCTTCTATACCCCTTTTATTGCACCTCTTCCTGGTTGTTTCTCTTCAACACTCTGATTCGCTGTTACTCTCTTGGCCTCTTTCCTGAAGAAGCTGTTAGGTTTGGTATATCTTCCCTAAACTGCCATGCATTTCTGAGGTATTGTTCCTTTGACAGCTATACTTATGCCTTCCTCTGTCATGCCTGTGCCAACTCAAAATGCATTCACCTTGGAATCCAGATTCATTCGGTCATATTCAAAGTGGGTTTTCACTTTCACTTATATGTACAAACTGCTTTGCTTCATATGTACTCAACCTGGGGTCTCTTAATTGAAGCGGCACAAGTGTTTGACAACATGCCTAAAAAAAATACTGTTACCTGGAATGTTTACATTACTGGTTTGATCAGATGCGGTGAGTTTGACCTTGCCTTGTCATTATTTAATAAAATGCCAGCTCGGAGTGTTGTCTCCTGGACGATTATTATGGATGGATTTACACGCATGAATAAGCCTACTAAAGCATTGACTATGTTTAGGGAAATGGTTGTTTGTGATGGCATAAAACCAACTAAAGTGACTCTTCTGACCATTTTCCCAGCCATTTCCAATCTTGGGTTCATTGTGATTTGTCAATCCATCCATGGCTATGCAGAAAAGAGAGGTTTCAATGCCTCTGATATACGCATTATGAATTCACTGATAGACTCTTATGCAAAATGTGGGTGCATAGCAAGTGCAAGCAGATTCTTTACGGAGATATCTGTTTACAAGAAAAATTTGGTATCATGGACATCAGTGATCTCAGGTTTTGCAATGCATGGTCTGGGAAGACAGGCTGTAGAGTATTTTGAAACCATGGAAAAGGCTGGGTTGAAGCCAAATCATGTGACATTTTTGAGTGTTTTAAATGCGTGTAGTCATGGAGGATTGGTTGAGGAGGGGCTCAAGTTTTTTCATAAAATGGTTAATGATTGTCAACTTATGCCAGATATCAAGCACTATGGCTGTCTAATAGATCTGCTTGGAAGGGCAGGTAGGTTGGAAGAAGCTGAAAAGATTGCTTTGCAGGTACCTCATAAGGTTGCCAATGTTGTGATTTGGCGGACACTTCTAGGTGCTTGCAATTTTCATGGAAACGTTGAAATTAGTCAGAGGGTGATGAGGAAAATACTTGAGATGGAGAGAGAGTATTCTGGGGATTATGTTCTTATGTCCAATATTTTTGCTGGTGTTGGAAGGTTTGGAGATGCTGAGAGGTTAAGAAAAGTAATGGATATGAGAATTGCTTTTAAACTTCCTGGCTACAGTTTATTCTAAATGCTATAACATTTCTATTTAAAACAGACAGGCAATTTCGCTATAAAAGATATTCAGAATATGCTCAAGGCATCATATTGTGGTAATGCACATTACTATGTTTGCTTTGTTTCCTTCGGGTTTTCAACTGTCTAGATGCAGATAAAAGGTTTTTTAGAATTGTCATTTATAAATTTTCAAATGTGTTTGTGCTCCACCTTCCAAACCTCAGTGTGGCTTCTGTATGAAACACTTTTGTCTGATTGTAGGAATACAAAAATAGAAACTATTTACAAAGTTCCCGCATATGAATCTAAGCTCGATAATGTGTATCTGACACTGATACTTGTGTGGGCTTTGGCGTATGAGTGGTTCCTGGACCTACAAGCATTCCAATATTTATTTTACTTCTAGGTCTTCCATTCCTTCCTGGGATTTTGACAAGGTTTTGCTGACAAGGTTTTGCTGAAAGCTAAATTCTGAGCTTGTCATGAACCAATATTGAACAGCTTGGTCATGGCCTTCAAGTTCAACAACAGCACTTGTGTGGACAACACTGTATTACTGTAGCATGCTAATGTTCTTGTCAAAGGCTCTGACCAAATAAAAGAAAGAATTTTGATTGTGTTTTTGGAATGTGTAGTTTATCTTTATCATTATGCTTTCCCTAATATATGGGATATTGCATAAGTTTTGTAATTCGTTTGCTACCATTTGGCCACTCTGTTGGTTCTGCCTTGCTTGCATGGAATAGTGATGGGGAAAATTTGCCCCTCATTATGGGGAAGCTGTGGAAAAGGTTGGGACAGAGTGATGGGAGGGCCTTCTCACCTAGGCTTAACCCTATGGCCGCTTGTTGTGTGGGTAAAAATTTTATCACTCATGTAGAAGTAGGTTTGAGTTGTTTCTCCCTTAAAATCTCCTTTTCTTGTGCTTTTTCTTTAATTAATGCCTTCCACGTTTATAAAATATATGTCACTTTGGATAAATCATATACGTTAATGTACATGATTTTAATGTATATGATAGAGTAGAGTTCTGTCTTGACATTTTGAGCTTTTGAATTTTGCCGTTTGAATTTCTAATTCCTTCTGTCTGTTTTTACCTTTCTTTGAAAGCCAGCCACAAATTTAATTCATGAGTTCCAATTCTCTTTACTTGATTATGTTTAATGTCTAATCTTTTTCATTCCTATTTTCCTGTGATGTGTCCCTCAGTTGAAGAGCTATGGTTCAATTGCAAGTGAGAACTGCAGATCTTCTCTATGCTTTTCTTCATTGTAAACTAAAAATGACCTGAAGTAGCTGAGATCTTGTACAAGCCAGATGCATCGACAACTAGCCATCTTTAGTCACCAATTTATTTCAAATTCCAATATTTTACGGACACTTAGCAACTCCACTTGGATATTTTCTCAACCTAGTTGCAGAAATCATGTAGCCAATGGTTTTGCCAACTATCGATCACCCTCCTTTAATCCAGTGCGCCCACATGCACCAGATCCTAATGATCCCTCCACTTTGATGAAGGAGGATGGGGTTTCAGTTTGTTGTCAAATGTGGATTGAGAATTACCGTGAACCTGATAGAGTTGTCACCAACTTGACTTCATATCTTCGTCGGTTTGAATTGTGGGTATTGGCATACCAGAAGGTTTGTGCTGATGAGACAGGTGCTTATCTTCCTCGTAATGCTGTGCAAAGGTCGGCTCTGGAAGATTTGTTGGCTCTTAGAAATGCTGTTCTTGATAATAGGTTCAAATGGGGAGCTCGGCTGGACTTCTTTATAAAATCTCCCAAGGATAAGACTGATTATCAGTCCTTGTCAAAGAGAAAGATTAAAGCAATTTTAACTACTACACAGCCAGCACCATTTCAAGATAAAATTGTTCAGGAGGTTTTGCTTATGATTTTGGAGCCAATTTATGAAGCTCGGTTTTCACAGAAGTCATTTGCATACAGACCAGGAAGGAATGCGCACACAGTCCTGAGGGTAATTAGGAGGAATTTTGCAGGCTATTTGTGGTATATAAAGGGTGATTTGAGTACAATTTTGGATGGAATGAAGGTAGGCCTAGTGATAAATGCTTTAATGAGAGATGTGAGGGACAAAAAGATTATCGACCTAGTGAAAGCAGCATTGACAATGCCAGTCATCACCAGTACTGTTGATGATGGGGAGAAAAAGAAGAAGAAGAGGAAGTACCAGAAGAAAAGGGTGCTAGCAGAGGATGAGCCCAAGCCTGATCCCTATTGGTTGGAAACGTTTTTTGGATTTGCCCCTGAGGAGGCAGAGAAAATTCCAAATTGGGGGCACTGTGGAATTCTTAGTCCTCTGTTGGCCAACATTTGCTTTGATGAGTTGGACCGCTGGATGGAAGGGAAGATCAAGGAGTTTTATCGTCCATCAAAAAGTGATGTCATATGGAACAGTCCTGAAAGTGAAGCAGAGCAAGGAAACACATCCTGGCCAGAATTTGTGCCCACAAGTGGACCTGATAAAACCCGGAAGATGGATTATATACGTTATGGAGGGCATATCTTAATTGGTGTTCGTGGTCCAAGAGCAGATGCTGCAACACTGAGAAAGCAATTGATTGAGTTTTGCGATCAGAAGTATATGCTTAAGCTTGATAATGAGAGCCTCCCTATAGAACATATAACTAAAGGTATAATGTTTCTTGATCATGTATTATGCAGGAGGGTGGTCTATCCAACCCTTCGATACACTGCTACTGGTGGCAAAATCATCAGTGAAAAGGGCGTAGGAACCCTTTTATCAGTCACCGCAAGTTTAAAGCAATGCATTAAACAATTCAGGAAGTTGAACTTCCTGAAGGGAGATAGAGACCCAGATCCTCAGCCTTGTTTTAGAATGTTTCATGCCACTCAAGCTCATACCAATGCTCAAATGAACAAGTTTTTGTCAACCATGGTTGAATGGTACAGGTTTGCAGACAATAGGAAAAAAGTTGTTAACTTTTGCTCTTACATAGTACGGGGTTCCATTGCAAAGCTATATGCTGCTAAATACAAGCTCCGTTCACGAGCAAAAGTATATAAGATTGGTTCCCGAAATTTGAGCCGTCCGTTAAAGGAGAAAAAAGGCCAGTCGCCTGAGTACCATAATTTGCTGAGGATGGGTCTTGTTGAATCAATTGATGGCCTCCAATATACTAGGATGTCTCTTGTGCCTGAGACAG
This sequence comes from Neltuma alba, assembly GCF_004799145.2. Lineage (NCBI taxonomy): Eukaryota > Viridiplantae > Streptophyta > Magnoliopsida > Fabales > Fabaceae > Neltuma > Neltuma alba. Next base: position 7,870 of record NW_021634588.1, read on the forward strand.
ACTACACTCCATTTCCAGGTAATTGGATACCGGACCATGAAAAGGCATTGCTAGAATATATAAAACTTGAGGATCCAAAGACTTTGGAGGAACAAAGGAGTTCCATGAAGGAACAAGGCCTTGTTTCACCTCAGGATTACATCTCTATGCTTGTTTGGAATTACAAAAGAAGTTCTTCCTTGGTAGATCAGGTTTCCTTAATGCAGAGTGACGAAAGCATTACAAAAAGCAATCAGCAATTGCTGGAAGGCTCCGACCAGGGCAAACATATTGACGTAGGCAAAGAAGAGGAAGATACTGATGAAAGGATTGATGAAGCACGGATGTCACACATGGTTTTGTAATTCTGTAATTTTTATCTAGTAATCTATAACATGTCATTATTATTATTTTTTTTCCAAAAGAATGTTGCGAGAAATTTTGGAGTCTCAAGTGGCAGAAAATTTGACACTTTGAAGGTAGAAGTTTTCAAACTATGTTTAGCCTGGTCCATATATGATGATTATCAGTGCACTTGTAAAGTTCTTTTCTAGTGTCTTAACTACAGCAGCACGCTGCATGTTGAATAATGTAATTAATACTCTTGAATATGATATTGAGACCTAAGAGCGTAGAAGACTAAACCATTGGTCAAATTATTTGCCTAACCTTTGTGTTGGTATATATTGTCGCGACTTGAGATACAAGTTGTAATGATAATTGATAGTGTAAGCTCTCTAGAGAAGCCACGAGTTTAATGTAGCAACTACTAATCAATATGTTAGTATGCGTCGGCTTTTGGAAATTGCTGAGCACCTTGGGGTAGCCTCTCGCCACATATGGGATTACTATTAGTAGGTGCCTCTTAAAAGTGGCCAGCATGTTGCATTCCCAGTCCATGATGTTGATGGTTCCTGTCTTAAAGACAAGATTCAGTTTATAGTTATAGATTAGATGTTATATTTAAGACAGAGGTAGTATTTCTCATATCGAACCTAGATTCAAATATTCAATTATACATGCAAATATAAGAATTACTATGTGATTATAGTGTTGAAAACATTGGAATGCCCGATAACTGTTGAATATGCATTTTTCTTTCATCTGATAGTCCAAGAACTTTTGGTGAACTTTCAGTCTCCTTTCGCATCATATGCATCCAACATATCTTTTTTTAAATATTGTCTCCAGTTTTTAATATAATGGTTAGGTAATGATTTGATTTCAGGCCAAAAAAAAAAAATGACTTGATTTGGTTTTAAATATAAGTTTTTATTTCACTGACTCTTAAATTTATAATTCATTCTCTAAAATATTCTTGTTAGTTACATATATTAATAGTAGTTATGATTATAAGGACTCTTTTGGAAAATTAGTCCATACTTCTTAAAGATAGCTAATTTAACCAAGTTTTTAATATATCTAAATTAGTTAAGCAGTTCTTATATTTATGATCAAAAGCAGTAAGTTTTATGAGCATGACATAGAGAAATGACGACTTATTTTGATAATAATTTTTGCAGAAACAAAGTGGAACTGAATATGTAAATGACAAATGGGCTATTTACTACCTTATTTTAAGAATTAGTTTGATATCTAATTTGGTTCTAAATATAAGATATTAATTAACTTTATTTCTAATATTTATTTATTTTTTTTAAAGTAGTTTTTAAAATAGTTACATATGTTAACACACACATGCATACACATATTTACATATAATATTTGAAAAGTCTTTGGCGGCCAGTTTAAAAAAAAAAAACAGAAAAAGTCATGCTATCCAAAAAATTATGCTAGTTTTTCACAATTCTGTTTTTTTCCCCAAAAGTTTTCCACAATTCTTATAATTAACTCGGCTAGAACTAGGTTTATACTCTCTCCATTCTAAATAAAGGAGCTATTTGATGAACTTTGTTTTATTTTGATCTTAAGCATAAAATTTATCCCTTATGTCTTCCATATTTGTTAATTTTTTTTTTCACAGACTACCTCTACCCATTGCACACATTTAATTTAATTTGTGCTATCAATAACGATAGTTTTGAAGGAGCCAACTTGAAGGAGATGCACTTTACAAACACTAATATGCTTTTTTTTTTTAACATATAAATAACTTAACTAGTTTTCTTAATTGATATAAATCAATTGTTTATCCCTTACATTTAAAATCAGGGATAGAAATATATATATATATATATTAATAGAATGATATTTTATGCCAGTTCCTTTATATTAGTTACTTTTTGAAATGCCTAAATTTACAAGTGAGATTTTCAATGGTTTGACTCTCCAATCTCCATTATTGAAGTTAGAAAAGCCATCTCTCCCTCCCTCTCCCCTTCTCTCTACTTGTAATGTTCCACGCAGCCAAGTTGGTTTTTTCTTTATAGAAGACAAAATCATATTATAATAAAAGTATCATGACACAATACAGATATAGAAAGTGAACAAGAATGAGAATTAAAAAGCCTATAAAAAAATGTTGGTTGTGTTGTTCAAATTGTGACATCCGAAAAAGAAGCCGGCACTGAGAGGATATTCTATTATATAACATATGCTTCAAACCAGAATTAGAACGATTCAATTGAATGAATTAATGCAGATAACCTCGAGATTTAATCTTCGTGAAGAAAAAAATTCATTTTTTTAAAACCCAACATATATTAGCAGCACAAAAACATTGAATGAGAAAGACATTACAACCTGTATATATATTACCTGTCCCATATAAATTGCTGCAAAGCTAATCCAATAAAAAAATAGAATTAATATCATTGTTGATCCTTATAGCTTTATTCAATTTTGGTTTTGGTTTTTATAGTTTCAAATCGCTGGTTTTAATCTTTATAGTTTCACAAGGATATAATATGATTTTAAGTACAAGGGACAGAAACGTAAGGGTAGAAACAGGCCAGGCGACCTGTCAGGGACCTATGGCCTGGCCTGTATTTGGCTTGGCTTGGCTTGACCTGTTATACAAAAAAAAAGTAGGCTCGAACCTGTTTAAAGGCCTGTTTAACTTAATAGGTCAAATTTAGACTTTTTGAAAAGCCTGTTAGGCTGGTCTAGGTCTGTTATAAATTTATAATTATAATATATAAGAAAAATTAGTTAATGGTACTATTATTAATATGCTCCTTTAATTTATTTTTTAATTTTAATATATAGTTAATGGCTTAATGCTTCCTTGGATTTTGAAGTTTAGTTGACAAGTGAATATAAAGATATAATTTAAAATAATAATATCAATAACTAATGTGATCTTTAAATTTTAAAAATATAAATAAAATAGGAAAGAAAAATTTTGTTCCAAGAATGATAAATTAATTAACTATGTGTTATGTTAATTAAATTATGATACCCTCTTTATTCATTGTAAAGTTAATAGTTTTTTCTCTTTATTTATTGGAAAAATTGGTAAAAAAATCCTTGGTTGAAAATTTAATTGGCTAAAAGGACTTGAATTTGAGCAAGTGTAACTATGTTCCCTGAGTGCAATATATCTTCCGCTGTGTGCAATATATAATCAATGTGTAATAATTATCAATATGGAAGTCATTTGCACACAACGAAAGATAAGTTGCACACACTGAAAGATATGTTACACTCATAGATCATACTTGTATGTGGTCACATTCAAGTCCTTTTAGCCATTAAATTTTCAAATAGGAATTTTTTTTACTAATTTTCCCTTATTTGTCTTGATTTTAATTTTTATTTTGTACTTAAATGTAGTCTTGTTCCAAATTTTAATATACAATTATAATTAGTTTTGAATTATATATATCCTTGTAAATTGTAATTAAGATTTAAAATAGGACTTATGACACTAAAATATAAATAAAAAACAAGACTAAAAAATTAATTATAATGTACGCTTTTTTTAAGCTTAGCTATTTTTTTTTAAATATCACTATGTAATTTGAATTTTTTAAAAATACAGGTTTGTTAATAGGCTTCAGGCCAGGCCTTTATACAAGCTAGGCTCAGGCCTTGGGTCAGAGCGTAAGCTAGTGATGCTTTCAGCTACTAGGCTCTAGCCATCTAGGGTGCAGCACTCCACCGCTTCGCCTAGTAGCATGACGCTTGTATTGCTCTCCCACAACCCTGTTTTCACGGTTTAGGTTGCTCCCGCCTATCCGAAAGGAAAGAGAATTTAGTACTTCTTGGTCGTGAATATCGGAATAGAACAAACCGTCCCGTGGATATCTTTGCCTGTTAAAAGTAAGGTCTGGCCTGACCTAGCCTGTTTCTACCCTTATAGAAACCATAACTCATTAAAAATATAGAGACCATTTGTTAAACTCAGACCAAAAAGTTATGAAATATAGAAACCAAAACTAATAATTAAAATTATGGGATCAAAATCGAAATTGGATCAAACTATAAAGACTAATAACGGCATTAACTCATAAAAATAATAGCATCAAATGAGAAGATCCGTTTGGAAAATGTGATACTCCAGCCATCAATTGATAAATGATTTATTGAGAATGTGGGCTTAATTGGTTGATCTTTCTTAAAGCATGATATATCTTTCACATGATACAAAGCTTTTGCTCCGTCCAGTTTCTTTTGCTCAGCTAGATTTTTATGTTATGTAATCTGTGTTTATTTTCTTTTACTTCTGTATTTCAATCTAACCTTCTTCAATATAAATCTTTTGGTTTTCTTTCCAAAAAAAAAAATTGTTGATCTTTCTTAATGACTCGCAATTCTTAGTTAGAATATGCTAAGTGTATGAGAGAGAGCAAAAGCCAAGTTGCTTATTATGTATCCCACGTGTTGCTTCTGTTTAATAGAACTTGCTTTTACTCAAAAAGAAAAGAAGGAGAAAACTCATTTCAGGGGGGAAAAGTTAGAAAACCAGCCCCTTGTTTTCGCACGTTGTTTTGTTTTTAACAAAAACAACTGCTTTACCAAAGTATATCTGTTTCGAATCATTAATTTTCGAAATATTATCAACTAAATAGTGCATCGCAATTGGTGTAATTAATTTTTTTAAATTTTTTTGGGTCAAGGGATAATTTGGTTATAACTTGTAACCAGTCTTGTCACGGATGCGCCTCTGTCCAGGAACAAGGAATCACTCAATTTCCGGATTCGCATAGATCAAGTAAATTTGTCGTTTCATATCATAAGTCCTCATGGCTTCTTTCCTTTTTCGTTTTTTTTTTCTTTTTATCCTTTCGCTTTTTTAATTAGATGCCCAAGCTTTATGGGGACATGGAGCCGTCCCAGTTGACAAGTTTAATTTGGTGAAGGCAAAATGAAAATTGGATTTGTTTGGGTTAAAGAGTTGGTTGTTTAACAATAGTTAAATCTGGGTTAATCTAATTATAATTAAGATAAGTTATTTAAAATGTACAAATATATATAATATAGAAAAGAATAATATTTAAATAAAGAGGCGTTAATAATCCACAAACAAATGGAGCATCCATGCATAGATCTTATACAATTCGACAACATAGAGTTCATAGAGCACAAATGCGACATGTTTTTTCAAACTCAAAATGATGTCATTTTAACGTTAACAAAGAGAGAGAAAAAAAATGAAATTTAATCCTTCCAACTAAGAAATTGGTTTATTAGCTTGACTGCCTAATCTGGATTGAGTTTTCATTACATGAGTATCATATAATTTTGAAAAAAAAAACAATTGACATAGACCTTTCTAACAAAATGCTTTTTCCTTTAACAGGACACGTAAAACCAGCTAGTATATAAATCCGTAAACACCGTCCAAATGAAGTATCAATCTCCTAATACTAAACACACTTATTGTCCATATCTCGATCTTCTCTCAAATTCCCCACTTTGATTTTGAGAACTTATTAATGGCGGCGCTACGAGCTCCTAATCTTGTCTTCACCGTGAGGAGGTGCCAGCCGGAGTTTATAGCTCCGGCGAAGCCTACTCCTCAGGAAGTGAAGCTTCTTTCAGACATAGATGACCAAGCTGGTTTACGAGCCCAGACTCCATTCATACACTTTTATCGTTCTGAACCTTCCATGGCAGGGAAGGATCCAGTAAAAGTCATCAGAGAAGCATTGGCTCAGACACTTGTGTTTTACTATCCATTTGCAGGAAGACTTAGAGAAGGTGAAGGTGGCAAACTCATGGTGGATTGTAATGGGGAAGGAGTTATGTTCATTGAGGCTGATGCTGATGTCATCCTTCAACAGTTTGGTGATGATCTTCATCCTCCATTTCCATGCTTCCAAGATCTTCTTTACTCACCCCCAGGTTCAGATGGAAACCTTCACTGTCCCATCTTGCTCATTCAGGTCTCACATTCACTTCTCTCTCTCTCGCGCTCTCTTTTTTGCTTGCTAAAGTATATACTCTCTCCTCTCCTTAGAGAATTAATTAATTTGTATAGATTAAAAAAATGTGTGTTGGTTTTTCATACAATATTTCCTTTTATCTATTTTATCATTTGAATCAGAAACCACTTTCTTAGTATGAAAAGCCCTTTAATATGTGCAATCGATAAAGAGAGTTCAGGCAAAAATTATAAATTTAAAAAAGAAAGTGATTGAAATATTATATTTAGAATTAAAACAAATCCCCCTACTAGAGATTTGGATCCTCTCTTCTTATCATTTTTCTCTTCTTTTTCTCCTCATCCCATCCTTACCATTCTAAATATAAGATCAACTGAAGTCTTAACTAATTAGAAAAATGAGCAAAAATGCCTGTTGAATTTCAAAATGATAAATGGGTGATCTTAACAGATTCTGACTTATAAAAATTATTACAAAAATAGTCAACACCAACTATTTGTCATTTTGAAATCCAACAGGTATTTTTTTTTGTCATTTTCCCTTAATTAATTAATTGTAATTTATGATATAGATAATTTGTGACATTTCTTCAAATATGACTCTACTATTTAATTACTAAAATTTAATACGCAGAGATAAAATAATATAGTTCAATAAATAGGATATATTATAGAAAAGAAAATTTTAATATATGGTTGACAAGAACAAATGTGACCTTATATTTAATTAGAACCAGGCTAAAATCTTCAAGTAGACGTTATATTTATGATAAGAAGCAGTGTGTGTGAGAGAGAGAATTCTGCAATACTAATATGATCCATCTTCATGAATTACAGGTAACACGTCTCAAGTGTGGTGGCTTCATCTTTGGCCTTCGCATGAATCATAGTATGAGCGATGGACCTGGTATTGCACAATTCATGAAAGCCCTGGCCGAAATAGCCCAAGGTGCAACCCAACCTTCGATTCTACCAGTCTGGAACAGAGATCTTCTAAACGCAAGAGACCCACCAAACATTACACTCACCCATCATGAGTACGATGAAGTGGTCGGCGACGATATTCCCTCCACCAACATTGTTCATCGGTCTTTCTTCTTCGGACCCTCCGAAGTCTCATCCCTCCGTAGATTACTTCCCAACCACCTAACCCAATCAACCTCATTCGACCTCGTCACGGCTTGTCTCTGGTATTGTCGTACAAAAGCTTTAGAACTAGACCCACAAGACGATGTTCGTCTCATGTTCCTGGCTAATGCACGTATGGGACGTGATAGATTCAACCCTCCATTACCAAAAGGGTATTATGGGAATGCCGTGGTGTTTCCGACGGCGTTTTCGACTGCCGGAAAACTGTGTGAGAGTCCGTTAGAGTATGGTTTGGAGTTGGTTAGAAAAGCAAAGGATGTAGTGAATGGCGAGTATTTTCACTCGGTGGCTGATCTGTTGGTGAGCAGAGGACGACCCAGTTTCACCACAGTGAGGTCATTCATTGTTGCAGATTTTTCTCGTCTTGGATTTAAAGATGTTGATTTTGGGTGGGGCAAGGCTGTGTTTGCTGGTCCTGCTTTGAGTGGACTTGGCACATTTCAAGGATTCACTTTCTACGTTGGATATACGAATAGTAAAGGTGAGGAAGGAAGAATCATACCTGTTTGCCTGCCGCCAGAAACCATGGAGAAATTTGCCAAAGAGTTGGATCTCTTGCTTAACAATGCTAACCAATCTGCCATTGATGGTTAATACGTAGATGCATGCAAAAATGCCGTCAAGTATTTGCATAGTTATTGTGTTTTTGTGTGTGTGTCTGTGTGTGTATGTGTGTGTATGCACGTCGTATATATGTTCATGTTTGTTTATGATGATGTCCGTTGTAATGCATTGAGGCTGTTCCGCAGTAGTATACCATGGGTACGGTAGTGGAGCTGCCTTTATTAATATGAGAGTTTTGTTTAGAAAACCATTATTTTCCAGTGAAGTTGTTGCTAAGCTAGATTGAAGTTTACCAGAAACCCCAATCTGATTCTGGGACTGGTGGTTGATATGGGATGATGATCGAGCCAGACAAATACTTTTGATCAGGTTGAACCACTTTGGTTGCTGGTAATCGGAGACATTATTGCTTCTGTGTATGGTCAGTTTGGTCATCTAATATATGCTGGGGGATGAAACCCTCTGGTGTCACCAACTAAGGAAAAGAAGAAAATATGTGACCAAGTAAGGCTTTAATAAAATCTTGTCCCATAATGGCTGCTACCTTTATGGTTTGATCCATTATCTCTGAAAGTAGTGGATGTTAGTGGATAATTGTATTATGTAATGAACATAATGGTTAAAAGGAGCCATAGTTTTTCTTTGCCAAAAAATAGAACCACAGATGATGAAATTTCTAATTTAACACTAACACTGCATTGATTACAGAACACTCTCAACACAGATTAGGGAACTTTGCAGCGGCTGACAAGTGACCTGGCTTTCATCTTACATAAAGAGAAAGAAATACAGACAAAACAAGAAAGTAAAATAGAAGAGCAGATCCAGTCGTGCTCACTTGTAATACACCATCCCATTCCCAAATGTAGTTGAAACCTCGCCAGCAGGATGATTATTTCTGCAACTTTCTCCAACCATCTACGTAATCAAGCAAAGTTGTCACATATTCATAAATTACAACAAGTATATATAGGCTTAGATACAATTCACATGTGTCACATGCTAACAACAATTCACTAATTTATTGCAATGTGCATGCTCTTCAACCAGCCTCAGGGCCTACATTATATTTATATTCACATGAGATTGAGAGTAACAAACATAACATTAAGAAATTTTTTTGAATAAAAATACGTAAAAATTTTGAACTTATCATCATAGTAAACATTTTCTATAGATTGATGATATGTTGCAATTCACAACAGCAATCTAGCAAATGAATAATCTGATTATCAGGGTATCACAATTGTATTGTAAAAAAAATGTTTACCTGTTAGTGTTGGAATCTTCTCTTTATCTTTGTCTTCAAAATAGCAACTTGAACATAAATCCAGTCGTACGTGTTTTCAAAGAAGTGGAAAAAGAAATGCCGCCAAGACTTTTTGAGAATTAAAGTCCCACAAACTCCCCAAAACCCAGTAATGAAGCCAAGAGCCATGCTAGCATAAAACCCAAAGCTTATGAGATTATCATCTCCATCTGCATCAATGTCACGTGCATTATTGGGATTCAGATTTGAATTCCCATCTTCTGGACATCTCTCTGTAAGTGGCATGCCACAAAGCCCCTGGTTTCCTATATAACCGGAGGCATTGAAGGATTGAAGTTGGGTGCCCGTTGGAATTTTTCCTGATAAATTGTTGAAGGCCAAGTTCAACATACTGAGAAAACTCAAATTTGAGAAGCTGATTGGAATTTCACCAGAAAGAGAGTTGTATGACAAATCAAGTGATTCCAGCCTTTCCATTTGACCCATGTTGATAGGAATGCATCCTTTCAAATGATTTCTTGACAAGTTCAGGGAAGCCAATGCCACAAGTGCAGCTATGCTACTTGGGATTTCTCCTGTTAAGTCATTGCATGAGAGATCAATGGTTTTCATGAATCGAAGATTCTTTCTGTACTCAACATATGCTCCTTTCCATGACAACATTGCTGTGTCCATGAATGATGATTCAATACCGTTTCTAGAAACATTATAAGAAATTTCTGGGCTCATAGATGTCATATTTGACATAGCATTCAAATTACCAAAGCAATGAGGTATATTTCCTGTTAAATTATTTTTTGAGAGATCTAAGATTTGAAGATGTGGCAAATTACATAAATTTGTAGGAATGCTTCCGTGAAGCCTATTTGCTTGCAAACGTAAGCCAATCAAATTGTGGCAATACTGCCCTATCCATGATGGCATTTTTCCAGTCAAATTATTCTGTCCAAAATCAATGAACAGCAAGTACGAAGAATTCATCAAAGCTGGCAAATTCCCAGAGAGGTTATTGCTATTCAAATGGATACTTGCAAGAAAGTTCAAAGTACCAACTGAGTTTGGTATTGGTCCAGAGAAATGATTGTTTTCCAATCTCAGAACCCTCAAGGAAGGAAGTTGTCCCCAACAATCAGGAAGTTTTCCCGACAAAAAATTGCTTGAAATGTCAAGATGATATAAATTGCTTGAAGAGTTGCACAGATGAAAGATATGGTCCTGAAAACATATTGTTTGAGAGAAGCAACGCCAATGTTGCATTTGGTGGGAAATATGGTAGGGGACCGGAGAGATTGTTGAAACTCAAATCCAAAATAAAATGGTCAATTTTCAAGAGTGATTTTGGCAACTCCCCATAAAGTTTGTTATGGGAAAGATTCAAGTCTTTTAAAGAAGATTGCCAAAGCCATTGAGGAATTGAATCTGAAATTGACGCATGCGAAATGTCCAACGTGTTAAGCTCCCTTTGATACTTTAACCAGCAGGGAAAGTGGGGACCAAAATTACACGATACTGCATGAAATTCTTGCAATTGAAAAGGTGGCACCCAATGCGAACTGAAGTTGAAAAAAATCATATTTTGTGACATATCTAAAACTATCAAGTTAGAGAGAGTTGAAAGATGTGTTTCATTAATGACAGAATTCAACCTATTGTTGGACAGATCTAAGAAAGTCAACGATATAAATCTGGCAAACACCGGCAATGGCCCTGTTAAATTGTTATAACTCAAATACAATTCGAAAAGGTGAGATAAGTGCCCAAATGATTGTGGAATTGACCCATGAAGACTAGTGTTCTCAAGTTCTAAACTCGCCAGATTTGAAAATCTTGAAAAATTGGGAAATGGTCCGCTACTAAAAGGATTGTCACTTAACTGCAAGTCCTCTATACTATTTTGAGCGCACCTTAACTGTGGTATCCAATCACTTAATTGACCTGAAAAATTGTTGTTCCTCAACGACAACGATTTCAATCGGCACAAATTGGGGATGGATTTTAGCATGCTGTTCTCAAGTTTATTGTCTTGAAGATCAAGAAATTCAATGGAAGTGGTGTTTGGGAAAGCATCCGAAGGAATATGTCGCAAAGAATTACCATCAAGAGATAAAGATTCAAGAGAATTCATATTTGAAAAAGTATTTGGAAAAATATGTTCCAAAGCGTTATCACCGAGATAAAGACCTGTTAAGACGTTGCTAACGTTAGACAACCAGGGTAGGATTGAAGAGTCTAAATTATTTCCTGCAAGAGAAAGGACTTTGAGGGACTTGGAAGAGTTTGTGTGGACAAAAGATGCGGGATTGAAATGATGAGATATAAGATCACAATCTACTAAGTAAATCTTAGATAGATGAGGAGCTTTGGATAATGATGATTGCCAATCAACAGCTTGACGCAGATTAACGCCTGAGAGGTAAAGAGATCTCAAAGAAGAAAGGTGAGAAATCCACTCAAGATCTTTCACAATCAAATCATTATAGCCAAGGTCGAGATATTCCAAACTGGATAGATTCTGCAGTCCACGAGGAATAGTGCCACCAATTGAAGCATCCGAAATACTCAACTCTCTTAGTTGACCAAGTGAGCCAATGCATTCTGGAATTTTGCTCCCTTCGAAATTGTTTCCATCGAGATTCAAGTGACTTAGATGCCGCAAATCACATAATGAGGAATCGATATTACCTCTCAATTCCTTGTAAAAAAGAGCCAGCTGGATAACATGACCGGTCAAATTACTGCATGATACTCCACTCCACTCACAGCAATCAGCTTCACTTTTCCAGGTGGATAACATGCCGGACGCATCAACGAAACCATGTTTTAATTTGAGAAGAGCTTCCTTATCTGTCTGCGCAACTGATGTTTATATTGGAACATCCTGCACACCAAAAGAGACATAAAACTCCAACAAGCCAAAAGAAATTGAACTTAGAGCTGAACATGCCTAGGATTCTTTTCATTTGGATATGGTAAGAACAGGGGAGGCGTCTTGTGGATGTGAAGTGAGTGATCCATGGGTCATTTATACACAAGCGGTTCACCAAAGTTTTCAAATAATTTTATTTTAGAATCTAGAAATATTGGCGTCAACTAACGTGATAAATATTAATAACTCAGTAGAGGAAGATTTTTGGTTCATGAAAAAGGACTATAATTTTTATTTAAAGTAAAAACAATTGATGTTTAAAACATTCTTATCATTTAATTAATTTGATTAGTCTAAATTTTCTATTCAGAAAGCAAATTATCTGAATCAGCTGATGAAATTTTATTTGAAATGATTGTTTAATTTATAACCTCAAATTAATTCATCAGTAGTTAACATTAATAACTCTCATATGAGGCATTCTGGTCATGAAAGGTCTCTAAAAATAACACGTAGAAAAGGTTGTCGTTGCATGAACGATTGATTTGTGTCATTATCTTTAACAACGTCAGTGGCACACTCATCAACATCACTATCATTTGAGGAAATTATCATTGACGATTATGTGGTTGGAAATTTTTGTTCATGCTGTGAGAAGGTTCGTCTCCTTTTTCGTTCTTCAATAGATGAACATATGGATCAGACTTGAACCAAGATCTACGTATAAAGCACAAATCACGCCAAATTTCTTTTAATTTTATTGAAGTTAATATTAATTATCTGAGTCTAATGCCTTCAGTAGAATTTTAAATTATTCATCCACATATATCATTATTTATTTATTCTGGTGAAATACGAGGAGCATATTTTACCAGCAGTAAAAGCTAATCTCTTTTGGGTAATATAATAAACAAATCTCTTCAGCTAAATTTTCTCCATTCACAATTATTAAGAACCAATCATCTAATTGACACGCATATTGTCTCATTTTGATTGGTTGAAGAATATATGTGTGTGAATATATGTATTACTTATAAAAATATTGTTATAATTCATCAAGTAGATGTCCGAAAAATATCACAGAACATCAATATTCTCTCAAAACCTTCCCTAATTTTCTAAAAAATTGTCCTATTTTTATTTTTTTTAGATATATGTATGAATTATAAAAATATTGTTAATAATACTTGTAATGAATCAGCAATTGCTTCTATTAATTTTTTTTTCAGAATTCAAATTGCTTAAATTTCATTTGAGGTTAAGTTAAAAAAATTCTTATCATTTAATTAATTTGATCAGTTAAGTTTTCTCTTAAAATGGAAAATCGTTTGATAAAAGTTCATTTGAAATAATTATTTAATTTCTAACTTAAAATTAATCAATAGTTAATATCAATCACTCATTTGAGGTATTAGGGTAACAAAGGGCGTCCAGAAAAACAGAAATAAGAAGTTGCTGTAACATTCATGACTAACTTGTATCATTAATTTTTAATAATATATCTGACCGTTTTCTACGAAATTTTTGTGATCGCAAATTTTCATTCATGTCATATGAAAAGGTTCATCTCTTTAACCGGTTCAAGCTTGAATATGCGAATCAAGCTTGAATCAAAATATAAATGACGCCGAATTTAATATTCTGAACTTAGTATTAATTACATTTATATGAGACTATAAATGACGCCGAATTCCTTTTAATATTATTGAAATTAATATTAATTTCATTTATATATATGAGACTGTAAATGACACCGAATTTTTTTTTAATATTATTGAAATTAGTATTAATTTTATTTATATCAGTCTCATGCCGTCAAAATATAAAACTTAAATTGATCATCCACATATACCGTTATTTGTTTATTCTCGTGAAATACGAGGACCATACTCCACTGACCGTAACCATTAAGGCTATTCTCTTGTAATTGAACAGTTAGATATCAAAATATGAAAAAAAAAAATGAGTATGTTGCGTTAATTTATTAGTGCTTCCTCCCAATAATATAAATAATATAAAAATTAGATAACTAATTTAAAAATATTAGTTAAATTAATTATTTGAAATAAATATATATTGATTTTTTTAAAATATCATTACCAAGCGCATGCATTATAATTATCTTTTAATAAAATCTTGATATGTGTAATTAATAAATTTTTTTAAAATAAATTACAAATTATGACACAAAGGGAATTAACTATGTCGATGGACAAACACGGGTTGGACTTATCAGAGTCAGAGTAAATTCCTACTTTATCTTTTTATAGCTAACGTGCGTCAGTTTGATTGGTAGAGGAAGATATATGAACGAGGTAAGGGCAATGCGGTACCTTAGATGATGACTCTTTTGTCTGTACCATATAAAATGGCAAAATCACTATTAAATTTTAAAATAATAAATATGTGATTTTAACATATTTTACTCAAAATCATTAGAAAAGTAGTCAAATACTCAAATTTTTTATAAGAGTAGTTAGCATGACATATTTATCATTTTAAAATTTAACAGATATTTTTCCTTTATTTTTCCTAATTAAGTTACATAAATTAAAAAAATTAGTTATTTATAAAAAATGTATTATTTTTTTAAACTATCATCTTTAGCTATTTGCATTAAAATTACCCATAAATGAAAATCCTTTTAATATGTACAATCTCTCTCGAGCATTAGAGATTTTTTTTTAAAAAACCACTTTAATCCTTTTTGTATTTCCAGGATACTTAAAAATCTCCTCCCTACTATAATTAATGGATTACTCTTCATTTGATAACCCCTTTATTTCTTGGTGAGCATTGAAAATCTATAAGTAATTTTAGAAAATTCGAAATAGCGTGGCTTAAGTCTCTATTTTAAGATCTCAACTTGCTTTCCATTCCTGAAAAGCATGCAACCGAGTTCATTAACGGCTTTTTATTCTTTTTAACCTCTCTTTGCTTGCACGATAATATTTATACATACTTTAGTCACCATCCTCTTAATTTGATCAGTCTTAATTCTTATTGAGAAGGCAAATTGTTTGAACCAACTGATTAAAGTTTATTTGAAATAATTCATTAATTTATAACTTAAAATTAATTAATGGTTAACATCAATCATTCTCATTTCTGGCATTTTGGTCATGAAAAATGTTTAGAAAAAGTATAAATAAGAAGTTGTCGGGGCATGCATAACTGACTTGTGCCATTTACCATCACTGTCATTGACAATGATGTGTTTGCAAATTTTTGTTCATACCGTGTGAGAAGGTTTTTCTCCTTTGTTCAATAGATGAATATACCGATCAAACGTGAATCAAAATCTATGTATAAAATATAAATCACGATTAATTTCTTTTAACTTTGTGTAGTTAATATTAATACAAGGCAACAGCGGAGGGACTGTGGCTTTTCCAATTTGATCAGTCTAGTAGTAGAGCGCGATAATGAAGATGTTGTAACTAGTTATTTGGATGCTCAAGAGCTATATGGTTGTTGATTTTTATAGCCTGATATTTATTATGTGAGTTGAGCTAAGATGTGCTTGGAATAGCTGTGCAATCTTGTAGAAGAATTTAATTAAACTAAGATTAATGGATATTTACAAATTGATTTATGGAATGATGTAACAAAGAAGTTGGATTATTGTGCAGTATTATTGAGCTGAATTAGAAAACGTTTTTTTGAAAGGTTGATATAATATCCATATATGAAACTCCACAGAAATTTAAATAAAATCCCTTCAACGTTGGCATTGAGTGAAATATTTATATACATAAGCTCATATTTTTAATTTATTGAGACTTACTGAAGAAGAATAATCAACTAAAATTTTCATTGAATAAATTGTTATGAAAAATTCTTTTGGTTCTGTGACACCAGGAGATTTAGGAGTAAGCACATTACAGAATTGTATAAACGAAAGTAAGTAGTATGATTGAGATAAGTAGCTATTTAGTGAATAGCGCTTCATGATAATTTTTATAAATGATATGTTTTTCAATGTTATATTTGTTTATATTATCAATGTTTTTGTTTTAAATATTATTTCATTGAAAACAAATTTGTTGGAACTATAACATTTGTTTATTGATATTTGAATGCCCAGACGAAATAATGATTTTAAATAATGATTTATATATTTTAAAAATGTCCCTGTATGAACTTATATTGTTTGAGAAGAATCCTTCTTCAGTGACTAACAGAATTTGAAAGAAAGTTTTGAAAATGTTATTTGAAAACTTTCATGCTGGGATCATTTGTTATAAAATATTCTTTCTTTATAAGATTTTATTATGGGATACAGATATCTTTCGTTTAATGGTGTATTGATCCCATGCATGCTTGAAAAATGTTTTTTTCCTGAGGACTGAATACAGAACGCTGGTTGTTAACAGCAGTACTGTTAGCTCTTGGTGCACCATGGTTAATATCGAGCTCGCTTGTTATTCGTGGCTTCAGCCGCGCTTGTTATTCGTGGGCATTGTTCTCACGCTTGTAATTCGTGACTCCGGCTGCGCTTGTATTTGTTGCTTCGGTCGCGCTTGTGATGGTGCGCCATGGTTAACATCGAGCTCGCTTGATATTCGTGGGCATCGTTCCCGCGCTTGAATTCGTGGCTCCAGCCACGCCTGTTGGTTACTTACCTCGTGGACTATGTGTCCACGCTTGTCACTCGTTCTGTTGAAGTCCTCAACTGAAAAGAGTTTTTGACACTATTTCGTGATTTGAATTTATAAATAAAGTTTTTTTTAATATCAAAACCTCTTTATATATTTTATTTTATGTTTTTATGGCTTATTATGAATTTAAAAGCAATGGTAAATTATTTATTTTACATGATTATATTGCATAATTTGTTCTTGTAGCCTTTCCTTTACCTTATTTTTATTAATGGGAACTATTGAGTCCTTGTACCTCCCATTGAATAGCAAAGACACTCATTATTAATCAAAGCTTGTAGATACGTTTCCAAATATCTTTTAATGATGTAAATCTAAGTGTACATTTAAAAACAAAAACAAAAAACTTACTATTTTGACAATAATAAATACATATATATATTTGAACTAGAAATAACGGATGAACCCTTAAGATTTTTGTAATTTTTATGGCAAGCATTTGTTTGTATGTCTTAAAGGCTTCAGGAATGTGAGTTCTCATATTCCATGCTGGTCACCCCTTAATTTTCGGGGCGTGACAGTTAACATCAATCAATTTCATGTGAGGCATTATGGTCATGAAAGGCGTCTTGAAAAGTAGAAATAAAATATTGTCGTGGCATGTATGACTGAGTTATGCGATAAATTTCTAATTACGTAAGTAATACTTCGCGAATTTGGCAACACTGACAATCAACATCATTTGTGGAAATTATCATTAACAATTACGTGGATGGAAATTTTTATTTATGCCGTGTGAGAAGGTTCATCTCCTTTGTTTTCTTCTTTTTCAATAGATGAATATATATACATTAAGCTTGCGCATATATAATATAGATTACGTTGAATTCCCTTTAATTTATTGAAACTAATATTAATTTATCAATGAGTCTCTCGCCTTCAATAAAACTTCAAATTATTCATTCATATACTCCCTCCAGTCTATAATATAAGTCACTTCTAAAAGGATGAGTTGGTTCAAAATATACGTCACTTGAAGAATAATTAATACTTAAATATAACTCATTGTATTTTTAACTCTGTTTCACAGCTTTGATTAACATGAACAAAATTGAAAAAGAAATTTATTTAAAACACAATTAATGAATTAATTAACATTTTTTAATATTGATGAATTAGTTAAAATGACTTATATTGTGGACCAAAGGGAATATATCATCATTTATTTATTGTGGTGAAACACGAGGAGCATTAAAAGCTAATCATTTTAAGGTAATAGACCAATCCCTTCCAACTAAATGTGCTCCATTCACAAGGATTACGCATCAAACGTCTAATTCATCTATGTAACCACTTAATTAAGTGGAAAAAAAACACTCCAAATTAAATTAAAAACATAAATATATACTCGATTTGCATTAATTAGATATCTATATCGATTTGCATAAATATATGAGTGAGTGTATATATATCCAATTAGATATCTTTTGATTTGCATTAATTAGTAGCTTGCTAATAGCATGAACTAGCTTTGATTGATCAGAATCAGAATAGTAGGTATATATTATATAATTCCTGCAGGGAGTTTTAAAACATAATACTTGATGGTTTTTCTTTGTAACCGTCAAGTATTTTAAAATAATATTTGACGTTTATAATGAAAAACTGTCAAGTATTATAAAACTTGACGGTTTAATCTTTAAACCGTCAAGTTTACCTTAACAATACTTGATGGTTATATTAAGTATTATTATAGAAAACTTGACTGTTTTTAAAAAACCGTCAAGTATTATCGAATGAAACTCGACGGTTCCTATTAAAACCGTCAAGTTTTCTCCCGACATACTATATTTGAAGGTTTTTTGTTATAACCGTCAAGTATTTAGCGTCAAGTATTCCTTATTCTGTAGTAGTGTTGGCTTTTCTTTTTATAGATACCATGGATTTGTTTGATTGGTTGCGGCGCACACACACACATATATCCCCCGAACTCCATTGACTTCAAGTTCAAAGAAAAAAAACAAGAAGAAAAAGAGAAAAAAAAAGTTTCTACACGCAAGGACATAGATATATTTTGAAGTATGATTAGAGTACGTGTCCGAAAAATATAACACAACTATATTAATCAATTTTATTTGTTTTCGAATATATTTTCCTCTGATCCATACTTCAAGTCTCTACATTAAACTGCTTTTGGTTGAAACTCACGGTTGAAACAACAATATGATGAAGGGGAACTAGGATGTGTGTGTGTGTGTGTGTGTGTGTGTGTGTGTGTGTGTGTGTGTGTGTGTGTGTGGGGCTTGCAACATAATTAAAATGCTGGGGAATGAGACTAACTTCAAAATAAACTCCAACAAGTGATGATGGGATAATCTTAATATCAATTAATTTATTAATTAACTAGAGTTTGGGTGATAACACCATATGGGTCATACTGATATGTGATTGGCCCGACCAGAATATCAATATATTAAAATATAAGTCGCTTCTGAATTTCTTTCAATTTCATTGAAATTAATATACCATGCATCTTTTTGATTGGTTGAGGAATATGTGTGTACCGAGCTCGTTTGAATTGAAGGTCAAAAACAAAACAAAAAACAAAAGAAAAGAAAAGAAAAAAAGCTCGTTTAACTCTTCTACATTTTATTCTACACGTCAAGATATAGATACTATAATTACTCTCAATTGAGCCATTCTGATCATGAAAGGTGACTAGAAAAGAAGAAATAAGAGGCTGTTGTGGCATGAATAACAGATTTATGTGATTAATTTCTAACAACGTAAGTGACACTCCATAAATTTATTATCCCCATCACCATCATTTGTGGAAATTATTATTATCGAGGATGATGTGGTTGGAAATTCTTGTTCATGAAGTGTGAGAAGGTTCGTTTCCTTTTTCCTTCGTGAATAGACCTATTGCTTATAAAATTAAATGTAAATCACGCTGAGTTTCTTCTAATTTTATCGTAACAAATTAATTTTATTGATCTCAGTCTCATGCCTTTAATAAAACTGAAATTAGTCATCCGCATATATCATTTTTTTTTTTAATTCTAGTGAAATACGAGGATCATACTTCATTAGCAGCAAGCTGATCTCTTTTGGGCAATAGGCAAATCTCTTCCCAGTAAATTTGCTTCATTCACAAGGTTTGTGGGAATCAAACATTTAATAGATATCAAAATAGAAGAAAAATATATATGAGATTGTGTTGCATTAATTTGTATATGAGTTTGATTGGTTGAGGAAGAGAGATCGTTTGACTAAAGGTAAAAAAAAAAACAAAAAGAAAAAAGCTCATTTGACTCTTCTATTTATGTTCTGCCCGTAAAGACATGGACACGGTAATGAGCAGGTATTATTACTGCCATAAAAATACTAGACTATATTAATAAATTTTATTTTTTCAAATATATGTATTACTTATAAAAATACTGTTAATAATACATGCAATAATTTCTGCTAGTATACTATTTTTTTTTTCAGAATTCAAATTGCTTAAAATTTATTTGATATCAAGTTATAAGATATGTTAAATAGATACAAGCATATAATTTATTGAAAGTAAAATATTAGAATTGCTAGCTTCATTGTTAAACCTTGAAAAAAACTTCCACTTAAAATTTAGAAAAATGATAAAAAAAAATTCAGGTAACACCTTACATCCGGTCCCTCCAATTAATAATTTTGCAAAGTTTCAAACTTCCTGAACACGGCTTTGACTAATCAGGATTAGAATAACATGCGTTGGAAAAATCCTCCCATGACTTTCCAAATTTCTAACAATATGGAAATGACGCTTAATAGTGTTTCTTCTTCATTCTTTTTTTCGGTCGGAAAATTAGGAGTAAGGATTTTTTAGAAATCAAAGTGGAACTCCCTTTTTCTCCTTGAATATATGTGCGTGTGTGCGTGTGTGTCTGTATTTTTTTGGGGGGGGGGGGGGGGGAAGCATTGTTATGGTCAGTTTATGTAGTATATGAGAAGGTTCTTCTTAATTCCTTTTATCCCCTGAATTAATCGTCCGCTTTAGATCATAGACGATTGTGAGTAGAGGACGACTGTTTCACAACAGTTTTAGATGATTTATTGTTGTAGGCTTTTCGAGGGTGATAAGCGCCTAGACTAATTAGATCTGAATTGTACAGATATAACATGGATGGTCTAGATTTAGGTATTTTAATTATTTATTTTTAAATAAAAAATTATTTTTTGAAAAAAATAGTTAAGGGATTATTTTTGTTTTAAACTTTATACTCGTTAAAATGATTGTTTTACAAAATAAAATAAAAAATTAAATTTGCACCTCTAAATCTGACAAGCTTGGAATGTTCATCATCACCCAAACTCATTCCTTTGTTATTGTGTTTACTTATTAGAGACTATTGCTTTTTGTGTATGGTCTGGTAGTTGATCTGTGCTGATAGCTTCTGATGTTTGAATGACGCTATTCGTTGTTGCTCTTTCTCTCCTAAAAAAAAATACACGAGTTCTA
Source organism: Neltuma alba (assembly GCF_004799145.2). Lineage (NCBI taxonomy): Eukaryota > Viridiplantae > Streptophyta > Magnoliopsida > Fabales > Fabaceae > Neltuma > Neltuma alba. The sequence goes on from NW_021634588.1 coordinate 29,092, forward strand.
TTAAAAAAAAAACAAGAAAATATAGATATGATATTTCCTCACAGTCCTAAACATAAAAGTAAAAAAAAAAAATTACAAATTCATTAGGAAATTTTGTTTAGTTATTTGTGAAAAAAGCATGTTGATTTTCTTAAAATTTCCTTTGTATTGGGGACTACTACCTTAACAGAAAACCTTCTTAATATGTATAATTAATAGAAAGAATTTTTAAAAAAATTATGACTTTTGGACATTAAATTAATTGATATTATATTTAGAATCAAAACAAATTCTACTAACTCTTATTTAAAGATGATATCAACTAGAAGCAAAGTTATTAGCCCTGTCTGTTTGAATTTATTATTGATATTTGTATCATATTTTGAAAAGTAATTTTATACTTAATTTAGTACGAAAAAATTGCGCATAATGACAAAAAATTACTCAAAAAGGAAGAAGCAAAGTTACACATTTATTGTATTAAATAAAAAAAATTATATGCCGGCAGAATCTAGTGAGGCAAGTAAATATGTGCTAGAAATAAAATAAATTTGATTCTGGCACAAAAATGTTTAATCTATTATCTTTGTAAGTTGAACCATCGTTATTTGTGTGAGCAATTGTTCCATAGTTAATTATATGACCCATAGCCATGATGAGTCCATTATCTTGAGTTTATTAAATAGAATAGCTTTTAATATAATTGATTTTTTATAAATACTGCAGTAGTAGTAATAGAATTAATAAATGGTTAACATCAATCAATTTCATGTGATGCTTTATGGTCATGAAAGGTGTCTTAAAAAATAGAAATAAAAGATTGTCGTGCCATGTATGACTGATTTGTATGATAAATTTCTAATAACGTAAGTAATACTTCTCGAATTTAGCAACACTGACAATCAACATCATTTGTGAAAATTATCATTAACAATTACGTGGTTGGATATTTTTATTTATGCAGTATGATCGAGATGGTTCATCTCCTTTGTTTTCTTCTTCAACAGATGAATATATATGCCAGTCAAGCTGGGGCATATAAAATATAGATTACATTGAATTCTCTTTAATTTATTGAAACTAATATTAATTTATCAATGAGTCTCTTGCCTTCAATAAAACTTCAAATTATTCATTCGTATATTCCTTTCCGTCCATAATATTCTGGGAGAGTTGTCTAGTCCAAAATATAAGTCACTTGAAGAGTAATTAACACTTATTGCTTCGTCCCTTATTACAAGATCCTTTTAACTAAATTATGCAGTTTAAGAAAACAGTTAAAATTAGTTAAGAGCAATTAATATGTGGTAAATATAATTTTTTTTCAAATATACCCCTATATATAAATGGGTAGATGTGAGAGAGTAATAGTGAGATAAATGAAGAAAGAGAAAGTATTAAATGTATTAAACTAGGGGTAAAATAGGTAATAGTGCATTAAATGTTCAAACAAACTCATGAGGGATCTTATAAAAAAGGACAAACCTATTCAAAAAATGGAATCTTATAATAAGGGACGGAGAGAGTATTTATTAGATTTGTCCCTACAATTAATGCTTAAATATAAGGGAGAATTACATTCAAGTCCCACATAAGAGAAATAATCACTAAAAAGTCCGAAGTAACAACCTGAGCAACCTGTAATAACAAGTCCTACAGTGAGAATGACAACCTCTGGGACTTGTTTTTTAATTACTTGGGACCTCATTGTAATTCTCCCTAAATATAACTCCTCATATTTTTAATCTCTCTTTCACAGCCTTATTTAATATGAACAAAACTAAAAAAAATTTTATTTGAAACACATTTAATGAATTAATTATCATTTTTTCATACTGACGAATTAGTTAAAATGACTTATACTGAGGGAGTATATCATTATTTATTTATTGTGGTGAAATACGAGGGGCATTAAAAGCTAATCATTTTTAGGTAATAGACAAATCTCTTCCAGCTAAATGTGCTCCATTCACAAGGATTACGCATCAAACGTCTAATTCATCTATGTAATCGCTTATTTAAGGCGTGGGGGTGCTACGACGCAAACTGATCTGATTTCGGATCTCCTAGGCCAGTTAATTAAGTGGGAAAAAAACTCCAAATTAAATTAAAAAATACAAATATATATAAACAGTTAGATATCTTGTTTACCAAAATATAAGTTAAAAAAAATGATAATGTTGCATTAATTAATAGCTTGTTCATAGCATGAACTAGCCTTGACTGATCAGAATTACAATAGTAGGCATATATTATATAATTCCTGGCTTATCTTGTTATAGATATCGTGTATTTGTTTGATTGGTTGGGTGTCATGATTCTGCCAAATATTAGTGGGACCCAAAGAGGACACGTGGCTTATGGTCACCCGACAAGTATTGTGCCTTTGCATGATGCTGTTAGCAATAACCGAATGGAATCTCAACAATATGAAAGCAACGCTATATATGCGGAGGAGGGTTAGTGAGAAGGGGGTGGATGATTTTGGATGATCTTCTCTCTCTGGTCCCGCTCTTAGGAATCCTCTCTCTGTGGCTTTCGTCTCTTTCCCTCCCCTCTGTATCTTTCTTCTGTTTCTATCAGTTGTTTACAATACTATTTGAATATTAAAAAATTTTATTTGTTTTCGAACATATGTATTACTCATAAAAATATTGTTAATGATTGCCGCTACTAATTTATAGAAAGAAGTACGATATTAGAATTACTTCATTGTTAAACTTCGAAAAAAAAATTCCACTTAAAAGTTTAGAAAAATGATATGAAAATTCTTTATATCTTGAACACGGCTTTGACTCAAGATCAGGATTAGAATAACAAGCATTGGAAATATATATCTTTCCCTGACTTTCCAGATTTCGAACAATTTGGAAATTTAAATGATAAGTACGTATTTTGTTTTCTATGCCACATGAGAAGAGGAACATCCCTTTATTTCCTCCTTGAATAAACTCCAACAGTGATGATGGGATAATCTTAATATCAATTTATTAATAAACTAGAAGTGGGTTGATAACACCATATGGGTCATATTGATGTGTGACTGGCCCGACCCGAATATCAATATATTAAAATATAAGTCATCACTTCTGAATTTCTTTCAATTTCATTGAAATTAATACACCATGCATCATTTTGATTGGTTGAGGAATATGTGCGTACCGCGCTCGTTTGAGGCATTCTGATCATGAAACGTGTTTGGAAAAGTAGAAATAAGAAGCAGTCGTGGCATCCATGACTGATTTGTGCCATTAATTTCCCACAATGTAATTGACACTCCATGGATTTATCATCACCGTCACCATCATTTGTGAAAAAAGATCATTGATGGTTATGTACTTGGAAAATTTTTTTTCATAGCGCATAAGAATCGTTGATTTCCTTTTTCTTCTTCTTCCTCAGTAGATGAATATACCCATCAAGCTTGAACCAAGGTTCGTGAATAAAATATAAAGCACACTGAATTTCTTTTAATGTTATTGAAATTAGTATTAGCTTTATCTATCAAAGTCTTGTGCCTTCAATAAAACTTAAATTAATCATTCACCTATATCATTATTTATGAAGATATTGGAAATATCTTTCCATGACTTTCGAGATTTCTAGCAGTATGAAAATTTGAAAACGTAAGTGACACTCCTTAAATTTATCATCACATCACCATCATTTATGGACAGTATTATTGATGATTATATGGTTGAAATTCGAAATTTTTTGCTCATGCCATATGAGAAGGATATAAACTCCTTTAATTTTATGGACCCCCATAAAAGGCCTTGACTGATCAGAGTTAGAATAACGGGCATTAATACCAGTTTGATCGGTCGAGGAAGACATATATTCCGAGTGATGAGAGCCTTTGCCCTTCGCTTTGGTGTTCCCAATCAAAAATAAATCCAAGCAATGTAATATAGTGTAAAACTCAGACCGTTTCACTTTGAGAAGCTTTTATTCGGAATCCTAAGCAAACTAAGTATGAAAAATAAAGAATTGGCTTGAAAAAGAATTGATTTTCTTTTTAACTAACTAATTGGCAAAATTTAAAAGGATGCAAAATGAGTAAATGATTTTCAGATTTTTAGTTTATAAAATGGATATGAATGAAATAAGCAAGGTGAATTAACAAGTGACAGTAAATGGAAAAACAAGCCTCTAGCACAATGATTATGTCTATCATTACTTCAATTAATCTGGGAGTTAGCTAAATTCAGAAAACTCTAAGGGTCACCCCTTAGACTCTGTTTAATTAGAATAATTGACACTAAGCCACCTTGCATATTAATTATTCACAATTAAACTGTTTCAGCACAATTACACAAAAAGAAAATAAAAAAAAAGCAATTAACATTTTTAGTCCAATAACCAAGCTACTTTGAATTACCACTGAATGTTTACAATAATTTCAAAACATAGTCTGACCTAGTACAATGTAAAGAAATTAAAGCTAATCACAGTATAATGTTAAATGCTAATAAAAAATTCCAACAACTATAATCAATCTCAATACAAATATAAACCATTACAGTCCATTCAAACATTATAAAATTCATTCTAAGACCTAAAAATCACAATTATAATGAAAGAAGCAAAGATTAGAAGAGCTGAAACTCCCCTCTAAATTGAAGCCATAACCATTGCTATAGAGAATTGGAAGGATTTAGCTGCTCCTAACCATCATGTTTTCTGGTCTCTGGTGCTGTTACGCCGTCGCTGATCTGTCTCTGTTGGCCGCCACTCCTCTGGTTCTGTTGCGCAACGCAGAGAGGAAGAAGATGATGAATAGTGCCGCACACGTAGCCCCCAAGCGCCCCTCGCGTCCTGGTTGTTTGTTCTTCCTCTTTTCTTTTTCTTCCCGCCAGCTCTCCTTCTTTTCTCCAGCTCGTGTGTGCGCCTCTGTTCTGCCACCAGGAAGAATTCGTGGAGAAGAAAGAAGAGATGCTGTCGATGGAAGATGAAGACTCAGAGGAGAGGAAGTGTGATTTCCGTGAAGCTCTGGTCCATCGTTCTCTCTTCCTCGCCGCTGGTCCTCTCTCGCCGTCAGCTCGCTGGTTGGTGTCTCCGTCCCCAAATGATGATCATCTCAATAATAGGTTATTAGGGGGGTGCGTTTTGCCCCCTTCTTTTTAATTATCTTTTATTATATTTTTTTTCTTTTCTTTTCTTTTCTTTCTTTCTTTTATTTATTTATTTTTAAATCTTTCAAAAACCTGCAAACAAAATTCAAGAATAAGGTAGCATTATATGTCCTCAAAAATCAATTACTCACACTTAAATCAAAATATGACAATTTTACCCCTATAAAATAATAATTCAAAATAAAATATATTAAATCAATTAACAATCAATTAAGGCAAAAATGACTAATTAAGTTGACAAAACCCATATAAAAGATATCAAAATATATAAAAATAATTGAGTTTGTCACCGAACTCGTTTGACTTAAAAGCCAAAAACGCAAAAAGACTTAGAATTTAAGAAAATGATACTAAATCCTTAATATAAAATCTAATTGACTAATTTTGAGAGATTAAAAAAGTTGAATAAGTTACTTTGAAGTATTTATATTTATTTTTTTAAAACTAATGTCTGACTTATAGACTAATATTTAATCTAATAATACACATAAATATTTCAGCAAATTTATATAGTTGATAAACTCAATTATTTTTATATATTTTGGTATCTTTTATATGAGTTTTGTCCGTTTAATTGGTCCCTTTTTGTCTTAATTGATTTAATTTATTTTATTTTGAATTATTATTTTATAGGGGCAAAATTGTCATATTTTGATTTAATTGTGACTAATTGATTTTTTAGGACAATTAATGCTACCTTATCCTTGAATTTTACTTGCAGGTTTTTGGAAGAAATAAAAATAAAAATTAAAAAAAAATAAATAAAAAGAAGAAAAAACAAAAAGAGAGCAAAACGGTGCGCACCACCCCCAACCTAATATACTATAATTCATCTTCTTCACACGAAGCTGAACGCGCACGGACGGCGGCTGAGAGAAGGGGAAAAAACAGAGAGAACGCTGGAGCTGAGTGAGGTCCAGAGAGTCGATGGCGCAGGACGAAGGACCATTCATCATCTTCTCCGTTGAACCTTCCTGGTGGCAGGGGGCGAGCTGGAACACGAAAACACACACACACGCTAGTTGGGGGCGGCGCTGAGATACACGAGTGGGAGGCGACACACACCAGCAGAAACAGCGAACCAGAACATCAGCGAGCACGAGTAGACGGCGCCTTCACCTTCTTCTTCTCCTTCTTGACGCGAACAGAGTACCAGCAGCGTGAAGGATTAAGCGTGAACAGTATCCTCCATGGAACCTTGTAACAGAGCATTGATTGTGGCATTTTTCATGGCTATGCGTGGCTAGAGCTCTGAAATCCTCTAATTCAACAACAATGGCAGGAGCTTGGATCATTAAAGGGGAGTTTAGTTACTTTAATTTCCTATCTAATAATTGTTTAATAATTCCTAGGTCTTAAGATAGTTATTCTGATTATTAGAAAATTTTATATTGTTAAATTGATTATCTGTGGAGATTATTGTGGTTGGATTATTGTTTAGCATTTGACATTGGGTTGTTTATAGCTTTGATTTCAATTATGATGTTGTGGTTATGACATTTGTATTGATTTTGGAGTTAATATATTGTGATTTTCTGAGGTGGCTTGGAATCTTGGATCATATTGTCTCTTGCTAGCTTTAATTCTATTATTTTGGATTTAAGAATTTTAATTAAGCATTAGTTTTTAGTATCCTTAATTTTATTTTATTATTCTGGTTGCAGTTAATAAATTAGGATTTTGAAAAAATATTTTGTAGCAATTCGAGGTGGCTCGATTGTTAGATTAAAAGCTTGATTATAATTCTTAATTCATTGTTTTAACTCCCGTATCTTTTAGAGTGAGGATTGCCTGCGTTGTTGAATTGGAGGATTGATTATTATCATTGTTATTTGTGTGTTTCATTTTCATTTCTTTAATCTTCATTCATTTTAATCATTTTTATATAAAAACAAAAAAAAAGTATTTTAACTTCAATTTAATTCAAGGCATTTAGTTAGCAATTCCTCAAAATCAAAAATCCTTTTTTATAGTTTAAGCTAATTGCATTTATTTACTAGGATTCAATTTCATTTTCGGCTCCTCAAAGTGAATACGATCCGGATTGTGCACTATATTGCATTAATTTGGTTAATTTTTAGAGTAACCCCAATTAAGGGAAGTTATCTTCAGTAGTATATGTTATAATTAAGTATTTAATTAATTGTGTTTTATATTAAGTCGTGGATGTAATATAAAAATTCATGTGATACATTGCATTAGATTCCATCAATAATTTTGCAACGTTTCAAACTTCCTGAACACGGCTTTGACTAATCTGCAGGATTAGGATAACATGAGTTGGAAAAACTTTCCATGACTTTGCAGATTTCTAACACTGGAAATGGCAATCAACTGTTTTTCTTCTTCTTTTAATTTTTATCTTTCGAAAAATTATGAGTTTGGATTTTGTCTACGCCGCATGAGACGAGGAACGTCCCTTGTCGTCGTCAGTCTATGTACCATGTGAGAAGGTTCTTCTTTTATTCCCTGAATTAATAGTGTTCAATTTGTGGATGACCCCTTCAATTCTTGTTTCTCAATCTTGTTTCATCGTCAATATTATATTTACATGCGAAGTTGAAAGTTGTAATGCGCGCGCGCGCTAGTTTACATGTACATTACGGTAATGATTCTCTAACTCCTCACATAAAATTAATCAACTTCTAGCATCAATCACTTTGATTTCATTTGAAACATTCTAATCATAAAAAGTGTCTGGAAAAGTATAAATACGAGGCTGTGCGTGTTGTGGTCTATTTGTGTCATTAATTTCTATCAATACAACTGAGACTCCTTTTGGGTTTGATTTCTAAAGATTTTATCTTGTCTTTTTAATTCAGAAAAAAAGATAATTTTGGTGCACGGAGAAGGGAGATTCATATAATTCATCTTGAGGAGCAGAAGAAGAAGCTGCGTGTGTTGTACAATTTATCATTTTTGGAGTTTGAAAAATGAAGGTCTCTTATGATTTCATATTAACTTCTACTAAGAAACATGTACTTATCGTTCCTCTCATTTCAAGACTTTCCGTAACCCCGCTGTTCCTTACCAAACATTGGTCTAACTAGAAGTAAAATAAAACAAGTTGAAATCATTAATAAGTAAACAAATATAATTCTGAATGTATTCTGGATTAGGGAACTTACAACAGCTGGGTGGCGACCTAGCTTTCACGTACGGAAACATAAAGACAGAGAAATCTAAACAAACAAGAAAGTAACAAATATAGAAGAGCAGATCCAGTCTTGTAATTCACCATCTCCGTAGTCGAAACCTCGCCAACAATATGAGAATTTCTGCAACTAGCTTGGAGGGTTGCATTATATTAGTTGTGTATTCACGTGAGAAAGAGAGAAACAAATGTAACGAAGAAATTTTTTTTGGAGAAAAATATGTAAAAGCTGTGAACTTATCATCATTCTAAATAGTTTCTCCAGATTGATAATGCACAACAGTAACCCAGCAAATGAATCTTATTATCAGGGTATCATAATTATATAAGAAAAACAAAAGTATACCTGTTAGTCTTCTTGGAATTTTCTCTTTATCTTTGCCTTCAAAATAGCAACTTGAACATAAATCCAGTCATACATGTTTTTGAAGAAGTGAAAAAAGGAATGCCGCCATGACTTATTGAGAATTAAAGTCCCACAAACTCCCCAAAATCCAATAATGAAGCCAAGAGTCATGCTCACATAAAACCCAAAGCTTATGAGATTATCATCTCCATCTGCATCATTGTTGCTTGGATTGGGATTTTGATCCAAACCTCCATCTTCTGGACATCTCTCTGTAAGTGGCATGCCACAAAGCCCCTGGTTTCCTATATAACTGGAGGCATTGAAGGATTGAAGTTGGGTGCCCGTTGGAATTTTTCCTGATAAATTGTTGAAGGCCAAGTTCAGCACACTCAAAAAACTCAAACTTGAGAGGCTGATTGGAATTTCACCAGAAAGAGAGTTGTATGACAAATCAAGTGATTCCAACATTTCCATTTGACCCGTGTTCATAGGAATGGATCCTTTCAAATGATTTCTAGACAAGTTTAGGGAAGTCAATGCCACAAGTGCAGCTATGCTGCTTGGGATTTCTCCTGTTAAGTGATTGCATGAGAGATCAATGGTTTTCATGAATCGAAGATTCTTATCGTACTCAACAGATTGTCCTTTCCATGCCAATGTTGCTGTGTCCATGAAGGATGATTCAGTAGCAACTAAGAATTCAAGAGGTTCCATAGTTGTTTCACCAACTTGATAAGAAATTTCTGGGCTCACAGATGTCGCATTTGACATAGCATTCAAATTACCAAAACAATAAGGTATATTTCCTGTCAAGTTATTTTTTGAGAGATCTAAGATTTGAAGATATGACAAATTACATAAATTTGTAGGAATGCTTCCGTGAAGCCTATTTGCTTGCAAACGTAAGCCAATCAAATTGTGCGAGTACTGCCCTATCCATGATGGCAATTTTCCAGTCAAATTATTCTGTCCGAAATCAATGAACAGCAAGTCCGAAGAATTCATCAAAGCTGGCAAATTCCCAGAGAGGTTATTGTTATTCAGATGGATACTTTTAAGATCGTTCAAAGTACCAACTGAATTTGGTATTGCCCCGTAGAAATGATTGTTTTCCAATCTCAGAACGCTCAAGGAAGGAAGTTGTCCCCAACAATCAGGAAGTTTTCCCGACAAAAAGTTGCTTGAAATGTCAAGATAATATAAATTTTCTTGAAGAGTTGTACAGATGAAAGATAAGGTTCCTGAAAACATATTGTTTGAGAGAAGCAACGCTATTGTTGCATTTGGTGGGAAATATGGCAGGGGACCGGACAGATTGTTGAAACTCAAATCCAAAATGCCATTTTCTATTTTCATGACTGATTTTGGCAACTCCCCATGAAGTTTGTTATGGGAAAGATTCAAGTATTTGAAAGAAGATAGCCAAAGCCATTGAGGAATTGAATCTGAAATTGACGCATAAGAAATGTCCAACCCCTGAAGCTCCCTTTGATACTTTAACCAGCTAGGAAAGTGGGGTCCAAATTACACGATGCTGCAAAAAATCCATACAATTGAAAAGGCGGCACCCAATGTGAACTGAAGTTGAATAAAATCATATTTTGTGACACATCTAAAACTCTCAATTTAGAGAGAGTTGAAAGATGTGTTTCATTAATGACAGAATTCAACCTATTGTTAGACAGATCTAAGTACGCCAACGATGCAAGTCTAACAAACGTCGGCAATGGCCCTGTTAAATTGTTATGATTCAAAGACAATTCAACAAGGTGAGGTAAGGGCCCAAATGATTGTGGAATTGACCCATGAAGACTAGTGTTCCCAAGACTTAAAGTCACCACATTTGAAAATCTTGAAAAATTGGGAAAAGGTCCGCTACTAAAAGGATTGTCACTTAAATCCAAATCCTCTATACTATTTTGAACACACCTTAACTGTGGTATCCAATCACTTAATTGATCTGAAAACCTGTTATAGGACAACAATAAGATTTTCAATACGCACAAATTTTGGACGGATTTTACCATGCTATCCTCAAGTTTATTCTCTTGAAGATCCAGAGCTTCAAGAGATGTGGTATTTGTGAAGGCATCGGACGGAATACGTCGCAAAGAACTTTGATAAAGAGATAAAGATTTAAGAGAAATCATATTTGAAAAAGCTTTGGGACCAAGTTGCAAAGGATTTAAATCAAGATATAGACCTTGAAGGGAATTTATATTCAGAGCGTTTGGAAAAATATGTTCCAAAGCGTTATCCTGGAGATGAAGCTCTGTTAAGACGTTGCTAACGTTAGACAACCACGGTAGAATTGAAGAGTCTAAATTATTTCCTGCAAGAGAAAGGACTTTGAGGGACGTGGAAGAGTTTGTATAGACAAAAGAGGCAGGATTGACATGATGAGATATAAGAGCACAATCGTCCAAGTTAATCTCAGACAGATGAGGAGCTTTGGATAATGATGATTGCCAATCAACAGCCTGACTTAGATTAACGCCTGAGAGGTTAAGAGATCTCAAAGAAGAAAGGTGAGAAATCCACTCAAGATCTTTCGCAATCAAACCAGTAGAGCGAAGGTCGAGATATTCCAAACTGGATAGATTCTGCAGTCCACGAGGAATAGTGCCACCAATTGAAGCACCCGAAGCACTCAACTCTCTTAGTTGACCAAGTGAGCCAATGCATTCTGGAATTTTGCTCCCTTCGAAGTTGTTGAAATCGAGATTCAAGTAAGTAAGATGCTGCAAATCACATAATGAGGAATCGATATTACCTCTCAATTCCTCGGAATCACCATAATGGACAAGATCGAGCTTGATAACATGACCAGTCAAATTACTGCATAATACTCCACTCCACTCACAGCAATCAGCTTCACTTTTCCAGGTGGACAACCTGTCGCCCCCATCAACGAAACCATCTTTTAATTTGAGAAGAGCTTCCTTATCTGTCACTGCGCAACTGATGTTTATATTGGAACATCCTGCACACCAAAAGAGATATAAAACTCCAACAAGCCAAAGGAAATTGAACTTAGAGCTGAACATGATGATGAACTTGCTTGGTATTCTTTTCATTTGGATATAGTAAGAACAGGGAAGTCGCCTTGTGGATTTGGAGTTAATGATCCTTGGGCCATTTATAAGCAAACAATTCACCATGTTTTTCAAATAATTTTATGACAGACGGAAGAATTATTCTCATCAATGTGATAAAAATTAATAATTCCATAGATGAAGATTTTTCGTTCATGAAAAAGGACCATAAAATTTTTATTTAAAGTAAAAACAACTGATGTTATTAAAAACATTCTTATCATTTAATTAATTTGATTAGTCTAAATTTTGCTATTAAGAAACCAAATTGTTTGAATCAGCTGATGAAAGTTTATTTGAAATAATTATTTAATTTATAACTTCAAATTAATCAGTCAATAGTTAACATTAATTAATAGCTCTCATTTGAGGCATTCTGGTCATGAGAGGTGCCTAAAAATAATGGGAAGAAAACGTTGTCACTGCATGTATGATTGATTTGTGTCATTAATGTTTAACAACGTAAGTGACACACTCATCAACATCACCATCATTTGTGGAAATTATCATTGACGATTATGTGGTTGGAAATTTTTGTTCATGCTGTGAGAAGAGTCGTCTCCTTTTTGATTCTTCAATAGATGAACATATGGATCAAATTAAAATTGAACCAAGATCTACGTATACATATAAATCATGCCAAATTTCTTTTAATTTTATCGAAGTTAATATTAATTTTATCTATCTGAGTCTCATGGCTTCAATAAAATTTTAAATTATTCATCCACATATGTCATTTTTTATTTATTTATTCTGGTGAAATACGAGGAGCATACTTCACTAGCAGTAAAAGCTAATCGCTTTTGGGTAATAAACAAATCTCCTCAACTAAATTTTCTCCATTCACAATGATTAGGAATCAATCATCTAATTGATACACATATTGTCTCATTTGATGGGTTGACGAACACATACGTAGAGTAGATGTCCGAAAAATATCACAGAACGTCAATATTCTCCCAAAACCTTCCCTAATTTTCTAAATCAATTTCCTATTTCTATTATTATTTTTAGATATATGTATTACTCATAAAAATGTTGTTAATAATAATTGTAATGAATCAGTAATTTCTTCTATTAATTTTTTTTTGACAATTCAAGTTGCTAAAATTTTATTTGAGCCTAAGTTAAAAACATTCTTATCATTTAAATAATTTGATCAGTTAAGTTTTCTCTTGAAATGGAAAATTGTTTGAACCAACTCATAAAAGTTTATTTGAAATACTTATTTAATTTCTAACTTAAAATTAATCAATAGTTTACATCAATCACTCTCGATTGAGGTATTAGGGCAGTAAAGAGCGTCCAGAAAAATAGAAATAAGAAATTGTTGTAACATGTACGACTGACTTGTATTATTAATTTAATAATATAAGTGACACTCCTCGAATTTATCATCACAATCACCATTTTCTAGGAAATTTTTTGTGATCGCAAATTTTCATTCATATCATATGAAAAGGCTCATCTCTTTATCCATTTTATAGATGAATATCCCAATCAAGCCTGAATCACAATATAAATGACGCCGAATTTAATATTACTATATTTAATATTAATTTTATTTATATGATACTGTAAATGACGCCGAATTCCTTTTAATATTATTGAAATTAATATTAATTTTATTTATATCAGTCTCATGCCTTCAAAATCTAAAACTTAAATTGATCATCCCCATCTATCATCATTTGTTTATCCTCGTGAAATACGAAGACCATACTCCACTAACCGTAACCATTAAGGCTAATCTCTTCTAATTGAACAGTTAGATATCAAAATATGGAAAATAGACACACACACACACACATATGATTATGTTGCGTTAATTTATTAGTGCTTCCTCCCAATAATATAAAAGTTAAATAGCTAATTTAAAAATATTAAAAATATTAGTTAAATTAGTTATTTAAAATTAAAATAAATATGTGTTGGCTTTTCTAAAATCTTATTACTAAGCACATACATTATAACTATCTTTAAGCACATGCATTATAACTGTCTTTTGATAAAATCTTGATATGCGTAATTAATAAAAAAATTAAAAAACATTATAAATTATGACACAAAGTGAATTAACTATATCTATGGACCCACAAACACGGCTTTGACTTATCAGGGTAATAGCAAATTCCCACGTTATCTTTTTATGTGGCTAACGTGTATCAGTTTGATTGGTAGAGGAACATGTGGTACGAACGAGGTAAGGGCAAGGCACTGCCTTGGATAATGACTCTTTTGTGTTTATTAAATTTTAAAATAATAAATATGTGATTTTAGCATATTTTGACTCAAAATCATTATAAAAGTAGTCAAATACTCAAATTTTTTATAAGAGTAGTCAGCATGATCTATTTATCTTTTTGAAATTTAACAGATATTTTTCTTTCATTTTCCCTAATTAATTTACATAAATTAAAAAATTAGTTATTTATAAAAAAAATGTATTGATTTTTTCAAAATATCATCTTTAACTATTCGCATTAAAATTACTCATAAATAAAAATCTTCTTAATATGTGCAATCTCTCTCGAGCATTAGAGATTTTTCTTAAAACCATTTTAATCCATTTTGTATTTCCAGGATACTTAAAAATCTCACTCCCAACTATAATTAATGGATTACTCTTCAATTGATAACCCCTTTATTTCTTGGTGAACATTGAAACTCTATAAGTCTCTATTTTAAGATCTCAACGTGCTTTACATTCCTGCAAAACATACAACCAAACACCGTTCATCAACGTTTTTTATTCTTTTACTTCCTTTCAGCTTAACCTTTTTGAGGTCCCTTTGCATGCATGATTATATTTATACATACTTGAGTCACCATCCACTTAATTTGATCATTCTTAATTCCTTTTAAGAAGGAAAATTCTTTGAACCAACTGATTAAAGTTTATTTGAAATAATTCATTAATTTATAACTTAAAATTAATTAATGGTTAACATCAGTCATTCTCATTTCTGGTATTTTGGTTTTTGCCAAAAAAAATTTCTGGTATTTTGGTCATGAGAAGTGCTTAGAAACAGAATGAATACGAAGTTGTCGGGGCATGCATGACGGACTTCCGCCATTTATTTCTAACAATGCAAGTGACACTCGAATTTATTATTACCATCACTATCATTGACAATGATGTGTCTGGAAATTTTTGTTCATGCCGCGTGAGAAGGTTTTTCTCCTTTGTTCTTCTTCCTCAATGGATGAATATAGCGATCAAGCGTGAATCAAAATCTATGTATAAAATATAAATCAAGCTGATTTTCTTTTAATTTTATGTAATTAATATTAATTTTATCGATCAGAGTTCCATGCCTTCAACAAAAATTGAAAAAGAGAGGAAGCATGTGTAGCTTCTTGGAAGGTAGAGAAAAATGAAATGTCAAGTAAGAAACATGAGAGAATTACGATCAAGTCCCCAGTAAAGAATATAATTACTCAAAAATCTCAATGACAATTAAGCGGCTTGTAATGACAAATTCTACATTAAAAAATAACAACTTAATAACTTGTTATTGAGACTTTTTAGTAGTTATTTTTTTTTTCTTAGAACGTCATCGTAATGCTCTCAAAAAACAAGGGAGCACGGGAGGGACTGTGGGTTTTGCAACTTCTCATATGTGCAAGTCATAATTGAGTTAAAACTTAGAAGATTAAAAGATTATTTTTTCCTTAAATTAAAAACAAAATATATTAATATGTATTAATATAATTCCCATCTTATCTTTTCTTAGATACCACGTATAAATTGGTTGAAGAAGATACATATCACGAGCTCCATTGACTTGAAGGTCAAAATAAATAAAAATTAAAAAGGATAAAGACTCGTTTGGCTCTTCTATAGAATATACTACACGAAAAGACATAGATACTGCAGTGGTAGTAATAGAATTAATCAATGGTTAACATCAATAAATTTCATTTGAGACATTATGGTCATGAAAGCTGTCTTAAAAAGTAGAAATAAAATTTTGCCGTCGCATGTATGACTTACTTATGTGATAAATTTCTAATTACGTAAGTAATACTTCTCGAATTTAGCAACACTGACAATCAACATCATTTGTGGAAATTATCATTAACAATTACGTGGTTGGAAATTTTTATTTATGCCGTATGAGAAGGTTCATCTCCTTGGTTTTCTTGTTTTTCAATAGATGAATATATATACCACTTAAGCTTGGGCATATAAAAGATAGATTACATTGAATTCCCTTTAATTTATTCAAACTATTAATTTATCAATGAGTCTCTCGCCTTCAATAAAACTTCAAATTATTCATTCATATACTCCCTCTGCTCTACAATATAAGTCACTTCTAGAAGGATATGATGACTTGGTTTAAAATATGAGTCACTTAAAGAGTAATTAATACTTATTTATTAATTTTGTCCCTACAATTAATACTTAAATATAACTCACTTTATTTTTAACTCTCTTTCAGAGCTTTATTTAACATGAACAAAATTGAAAAAAAAAATTTATTTAAAACACAACTAATGAATTAATTAACATTTTTTAATATTGACGAAATAGTTAAAATGACTTATATTGTGGACCAAAAGGAACACATCATTATTTATTTATTGTGGGGAAATACGAGGGGCATTAAAAGCTAAATGTGCTCCATTCACAAGGATTACGCATCAAACGTCTAATTCATCTATCTAACCACTTATTTAAGGTGTGGGAGTGCTACGACGCATATTGATTTGATTTCGGATCCCCTAAGCCAGTTAATTAAGTGAAAAAAAAAACACTCCAAATTAAATTAAAAAACATAAATATATATATATAACCAATTAGATCAAAATACAAGAAAAATATGTATGATTGTGTTGCATTAATTAGTAGCTTGTTCATAGCATGAACTAGCTTTGATTGATCAGAAATAGAATAGTAGGCATATATTATAACTCCTGGCTTTTCTTTTTATAGATATCGTGTATTTGTTTGATTGGTTGGGGCATACATACTCCATTGACTTCAAGTTCAAACAATTGATGTTAAAAACATTCTTATCATTTAATTAATTTGATTAGCCTAAATTTTCTATTCAGAAAGCAACTTGTTTGATCAGCTGATGAAAGTGTATTTGAAATAATTGTATAATTTATAACTTCAAATTAATCAATCAATAGTTAACATTAACAACTCTCATTTGAGGCATTCTGGTCATGAAAGGTCTCTAAAAATAATACGTAGAAAGGTTGTCGTTGCATGCAAGATTGATTTGTGTCATTAATTTTCAACAACGTAAGTGACACACTCATCAACATCACCATCATCTGTAGAAATTATCATTGACGATTATGTGGTTGGAAATTTTAGTTCATTCTGTGAGAATGTTCGTCTCCTTTTTCGTTCTTATATATATGAATATATGGATCAAACTTGAACATGCCAAATTTCTTCTAATCTTATTGAAGTTAATATTAATTATCTGAGTCTAATGCCTTCAGTAGAATTTTAAATTGTTCATCCACATATATCATTTTTTATTTATTTATTCTGGTGAAATACGAGGAGCATACTTCACCAGCAGTAAAAGCTATCTCTTTTGGGTAATATAATAAACAAATCTCTTCAGCTAAATTTTCTCCATTCACAATGATTAGGAACCAATCATCTAATTGATATGCATATTGTCTCATTTTGATTGGTTGAAGAATATAGATGTGTGTGTAGAGTAGATGGGCGAAAAATATCACAGAACATCAATATTCTCTCAAAACCATCCCTAATTTTCTAAAACAATTTCCTATTTTTATTTTTTTAGATATATGTTTTACTTATAAAAATATTGTTAATAATACTTGTAGGATTTGTTTGGTTGGAGGGAAGGGTAGGGGAGGGTAGGGAAAATGAGCCCCTCTCCTCATTTGGTTAAAAATTTTGGAGGAGAGAGAAGCCAAAATGTCCCCTCCCCTCCCCTCCCCTCCCCTCTCCCATTTTAGCTCCCTCCATATTGGAGGTTTTTGGAGGGGAGCTAAATTTTTGCACCATTATACCCTTATAGTTTTTTTAATATTTCACTACTACCCATAAAATATATTATTATAATATTTATTTCAAATAAAAAATATATTATCCCAAGTAAAAAAAATAAAAAATATAAATTATTATAATTAAAAATATATTATAAAAAATTATTTAAAATAAAAAATTATAATATTATAAAATTTATTAAATATATTATAAAGCTAAAAAAATATATTTATTAAATATAAAATATATTATTTATTAAATATATTTTAAAGCTAAAAAAAAGGATAGCCTAAAGATAATAAAATTTCATTTTTCTTAGAGCATATAAAATTTGTTAATTTGATTATTTTAAATATATTATTATATTAATTAGAATAAAAAATTACTGTTCCAATTTTTTAATGCACATATTAACATGATAAGACTGAATTTTCATTAAATTATATAATTTAAATTAAGACGTAAATTTATTTATATAATATATCAATAAAAAATATAAACTAATATGTAAGGGTAAAATGGTAAATTGATTATTATTATCCCTCCCCTCCTATCTTTAAACCAAACAAGGGATCGTTAAATATCCCCCCTCCCTTCCTTTTTAATAAAACCAAACAAGATAAGGATAAAACCTCTCCTCTCCTTCCTTCCCCCACCCTCCTCTCCCTTTCCCTACCCTCTTCTTAAACCAAACAGGCCCGTAGTGAATCAGCAATTGCTTCTATTATTTTTTTTGCCACGTGTGCCTGCCACCTCATCTCTGCCTGCCACGTGTGCACCACGTGTCACCACTACATAATTCCCTTCTCAAAGTGACTTCTCCATGACTTGAACCCAGGACCTCCTCCGTGCGCATGTGCGGCTTTACCAATTGAGTTACAATGAACCTGTTGACTTATTATGTAAAATTAAATATATATTATATTATTTTACACAAACAATTATATATACATATATATTATTAAAAACTAAAAATATACTATATGATAATTTTAATAATAACTATTTTAATGAAAAAATAATTTTTTAAATATTTGTTTTACTATTTTTATAATTTTTTATTTTTTTAAAATCTTTTTAATATAATTTTAATTTCTAACGACCTAATTTTGAATTTACATCATAAATAATTTTCATAAATATTTTTAAATTTATTTTTTAATTAACATTGATGAGATATACAATTTAATTATATATATATATTATATTACATTATATTATATATGTATATGTGGTTTATATATTTGAATAAAATCATTTATAATTAGTCAAAAAATCTTGTTATTCGAAAAATTCAAAAATAACTACTATAATAAAATCTAATAAATTATTTTATAAAAAAATTAAATGATTTAAATAGATTATGATAAACAGTATTTTCCTACTTGTATATATATCCTATGTAATTTATTTTCTTAAACTTTGCGACGGAATTTGCGACGAAAACAAATTCCGTCGCTAATTTTTGACGGAATTGCGATGGAATTTCCGTCGCTAATTTTTTTTACGGATTAGCGACGGAATTTTTGATAGAAAAAGATTCCGTCGCTAATTTTTTTAAGGATTAGCGACGGAATTGTCTGATAGAAAAAGATTCCGTCGCTAAATACGGATTAGCGACGGAATTTAGTGACGGACAGAAATTCCGTCGCTAATCTGTCAAAAAAATTAGCGACGGAATTTCCGTCGCTAATTTGCGACGGAACGAATTCTATTGCAAATTTCATGGCTAATTTGCGACGGAATTTGTTTCCGTCGCTAATTCGCTGTTTTTTTAGTGAATATATCTGACCCTCCTCAAATTTACCATCACCATCACCATTTTCTACGAAATTTTTGTGATCGCAAATTTTCATTCATGTCATATGAAAAGGTTCATCTCTTTAACCATTTCAAGCTTGAATATCCCAATCAAGCTTGAATCAAAATATAAATGACGCCGAATTTAATATTACTGAACTTAGTATTAATTATATTTATATGAGAGTATAAATGACGCCAAATTCCTTTTAATATTATTGAAATTAATATTAATTTCATTTATATATATGAGACTATAAAGGACACCGAATTTTTTTTAATATTACTTAAATTAGTATTAATTTTATTTATATCAGTCTCATGCCGTCAAAATATAAAACTTAAATTGATCATCCACATATATCGTTATTTGTTTATTCTCGTGAAATACGAGGACCATACTCCACTGACCGTAACCATTAAGGCTAATCTCTTCCAATTGAACAGTTAGATATCAAAATATGAAAAAAAAAGAAAAGAAAATGACTATGTTGCGTTAATTTATCAGTGCTTCCTCCCAATAATATAAAAGTTAGACAACTAATTTAAAAATATTGGTTAAATTAGTTATTGAAAATAATATATATTGATTTTTTAAAATGTCATTACCAAGCACATGCAGTATAACTATCTTTTGATGAAATCATGATATGTGTAATTAACAAATTTTTTTAAAATAAATTATAAATTATGGCACAAAGTGAATTAACTATATCTATGGACAAACACGGCTTTGACTTATCAGAGTAAGTTCCTACCTTATCTTTTTATAGCTAACGTGTATCAGTTTGATTGGTAGAGTAAGATGTGATATGAACGAGGTAAGGGCAAGGCAGTGCCTTAAATAATGACTCTTTTGTCTGTAATATATAAAATGGCAAAACACTATTAAATTTTAAAATAATAAATATGTGATTTTAACATATTTTGACTCAAAATCATTAGAAAAGTAGTCAAATACTCAAAATTTTTACAAGAATAGTTCGGATGACATATTTATCATTTTAAAATTTAACAGATATTTTTCTTTCATTTTCCCTAATTAAGTTACATAAATTTAAAAAATTAGTTATTTATTAAAAAATGTATTGATTTTTTTTAAAATACCATCTTTAACTATTTGCATTAAAATTACTCATAAATGAAAATCCTTTTAATATGTGCAATCTCTCTCAAGCATTAGAGATTTTTTTTTTGAACCACTTTAATCCTTTCTCTATTTCCAGGATACTTAAAAATCTCACTCCCTACTATAATTAATGGATTACTCTTCATTTGATAACCCCTTCATTTCTTGGTGAACATTGAAAATCTATAAGTAATTTTAGAGAATTCGAAATAGCGTGACTTAAGTCTCTATTTTAAGATCTCAACTTGCTTTCCATTCCTGAAAAGCATGCAACCGAGCATCGTTCATTAACGGCTTTTTATTCTTTTTAACCACTCTTTGCTTGCACGATAACATTTATACACACTTGAGTTACCATCCTCTTAATTTGATCAGTCTTAATTCTTATTAAGGAGGCAAATTGTTTCAACCAACTGACCAAAGTTTATTTGAAATAATTCATTAATTTATAACTTAAAATTAATTAATGGTTAACATCAATCATTCTCATTTCTGGTATTTTGGTCATGAAAAATGTTTAGAAAAAGTATAAATAAGAAGTTGTCGGGGCATGCATAACTGACTTGTGCCTTTTATTTCTCGCAATGGAAGTGACAATCGAATTTATTATTACCATCACTATCATTGACAATGATGTGTTTGGAAATTTTTGTTCATACCGTGTGAGAAGGTTTTTCTCCTTTGTTCTTCTTCCTCAATAGATGACTATACCGATCAAACGTGAATCAAAATCTGTATTAATACAAGGGAACAGCGGAGTGACTGTGGCTTTTCCAACTTTTCATACGTGCAAGTCATAATTGAGTTAAAACTTAAAAGATTAATTTTTCTGTTAAACTAAAAAAAAGAGATTAATATGCATATAATTGGTTGGAGAAGATACAAATCACGAGCTCCATTGACTTGAAGGTCAAAATAAATAAAAATTAAAAAGAATAAAAACCCGTTGGACTCTTCTATAGAATATTCTACACGTAAAGACATAGATATTGCAGTAGTGGTAATAGAATTAATCAATGGTTAACATCAATCAATTTCATGTGAGGCATTATGGTCATGAAAGCTGTCTTAAAAAGTAGAAATAAAATATTGTCGTGGCATGTATGACTGAGTTATGTGATAAATTTCTAATTACGTAAGTAATACTTCTCGAATTTAGCAACACTGACAATCAACATCATTTGTGGAAATTATCATTAACAATTACGTGGTTGGAAATTTTTATTTATGCCGTATGACAAGGTTCATCTCCTTTAATTTGTTTTCTTCTTTTTCAGTAGATGAATATATATACCAATCAAGCTTGGGCATATAAAAGATAGATTACATTGAATTCCCTTTAATTTATTCAAACTATTAATTTATCAATGAGTCTCTCGCCTTCAATAAAACTTCAAATTATTCATTCATATATTCCCTCTGATCTACAATATAAGTCACTTCTAGAAGGATTACTTGGTTTAAAATATGAGTCACTTAAAGAGTAATTAATACTTATTTATTAATTTTGTCCCTACAATTAATACTTAAATATAACTCATTGTATTTTTAACTCTCTTTCACAGCTTTATTTAACATGAAAAAAATTGGAAAAAAAAATTTATTTAAAACACAACTAATGAATTAATTAACATTTTTTAATATTGACGAAATAGTTAAAATGACTTATATTGTGGACCAAAGGGAATACATTATTATTTATTTATTGTGGTGAAACACGAGGGGCATTAAAACTAATCATTTTAAGGTAATAGACCAATCCCTTCCAACTAAATGTGCTCCATTCACAAGGATTACGCATCAAACGTCTAATTCATCTATCTAACCACTTATTTAAGGTGTGGGAGTGCTACGACGCATATTGATCTGATTTCGGATCCCCTAAGCCAGTTAATTAAGTGAAAAACACACTCCAAATTAAATTAAAAAACATAAATACATATATAACCAATTAGATATCTTTTTTATCAAAATACAAGAAAAATATGTATAATTAGTAGCTTGTTCATAGCATGAACTAGCTTTGATTGATCAGAAATAGAATAGTTGGCATATATTATATAATTCCTGGCTTTTCTTTTTATAGATACCGTGTATTTGTTTGATTGGTTGGGGCATACATACATACACACATACATCCCCCGAACTCCATTGACTTCAAGTTCAAAAAAAAAAAAAGAAGAAGAAGAAGAAAAAGGAAAAATGCTTCTACACGCAAGGACATAGATATATTTTGAAGTATGATTAGAGTAGGGGGTCCGAAAAATATAACACAACTATATTAATAAATTTTATTTGTTTTCGAACATATTTTCCTCTGATCCATACTTCAAGTCTCTACATTAAACTGTTTTTGGTTGAAACTCTCGGTTGAAACAATAATATGAAGGGGAACTGGGATGTTTATTGTATTAAGTAAAAAAAATTATATGCGGGCAGAATCTAGTGAGGCAAGTAAATATGTGCTCGAAATAAAATAAATTTGATTCTGGCACAAAAATGTTTAATCTATTATCTTCGTAAGTTGAACCATTATTATTTGTGTGGGCAATTGTTCCATAGTTAATTATAAGACCCATAGCCATGATGAGTCCATTATCTTGAGTTTATTAAATAGAATAGCTTTTAATGTAATTGATTTTTCAGAGTGGCATCTCACTGATGGTTTGGAGCCTAAAAGGAGGTCTTCTTCGCCATCCACGTAAGTTGTGCAGCAAATATATGATGTTAAAAGTTGTAAAATAATATACAAGTTTTCCACTCCGCTGAGGGTGGATATAACGTCGTAGTTTTCATTTTTTTTTTTTGGGTTGTAATTTAATTAAATTTAATTAATCACTAATTAATTAACAAGGAAAATTCATAAGTTTGTGTATGAACTCTTGAATCATTAAAATGTGGTAGTGTTATTATATACAGCCCAAGATGTGATCATCCTTGAAAGTTGCCCTTTAGACGCTACAATGCTACCAAGAGCTTATGTCTCGATTCTATATCTTATGTTGCCAAGTAGGAGTGGGCGTCTGTGTGTGAAGGGTGTCTGGGTCTTTAAATTGTCTATATTAATTAAAAAAAAATGATGTTATAACCCCCACTGTTAGTTCCTTACCAAACATTCGTCAAACAAGAAGTAAAAGAAACAAATTAAAGTCATTAAAAAGCAAACATATATAATATTGAATATATTTTGAATTAGGGAACTTACAACAGCTAGCTGGTGACCTAGCTTTCATCCTCCACAGAAGCATAAAGAGAAAGAAATGTAAACAAAAACGAAAGTAACATATATAGAAGAGCAGATCCAGTGTTGTAATTCACCCAGCATTATATTAGTTGTGTATTCACGAGATTGAGATAAACAAATGTAACTTTAAGAAATATTTTTTGAATAAAAAATTTTGAAACCTTTGAACTTATTGCAATGCACAACAATAATCCAGCGGATGAATCTTATTGTCATGGTGTAACAATTATATAGTAGTAAAAACAAAAAAAAATGTTTGCCAAACGGCCATGTTACACTCAGTCTTTGTGACCATTCTTTCCTCTGTCAAATTTGAGGGGGAGGAACCCTGTGTCCACTTGTTTAGTAGCCATGTCTCTCCAAATTCTTCAACGCCATCCTTCCTCTGAATTTAGTATGTCTTCCTGCCATTCCTGAGCCAAGCATCCGCAGCAGTTGGTCTCTCTTCTACTCAAAGACGCATCAAACCACCAAGCTGCCCAGCAAGGCCACTGTCATATCATCACCTCTGGGATGCTTCTATACCCTTTTTATTGCGCCTCTTCCTGTTTGCTTCTCTTCAACACTCTGATTCGTTGTTACTCTCTTGGCCTCTTTCCTGAAGAAGCTGTTAGGTTTGGTATACCTTCCCTAAACTGCCATGCATTTCTGACTTATTGTTCCTTTGACAGCTATACTCATGCCTTCCTCTGTCATGCCTGTGCCAATTCAAACTGCGCTCACCTTGGAATGCAGATTCATTCTGTCATATTCAAAGTGGGTTTGCACTTCCACTTATATGTGCAAACTGCTTTACTTCAGATGTACCCAACCTGGGGTCTCTTAATCGAAGCGGCGCAAGTGCTCGACAGAATGCCTGGGAAAAAAAAAAATACTGTGTTTACATTACCGGTTTGATTAAATGCGGTGAGTTTGACCTTGCCTTGTCATTATTTTATAAAATGCCAGTTCGGAGTGTTTTTCTCCTGGGCAATTATTATGGATGGATTCACACGCATGAATAAGCCTAGTAAAGCATTGACTACGTTTAGGGAAATGGTTATTTGAGATAACATAAGACCAACTGAAGTGACTCTTCTGACCATTTTCCCAGCCATTTCAAATCTTGGGTTCATTGTGATTTGTCAATCAGTCCATGGCTATGCGGAAAAGAGAGGCTTCAGTGCCTCTGATATACGCATTATGAATTCACTGATATAATCTTATGCAAAATGTGGATGCATAGCAAGTGCAAGCAGATTCTTTCAGGAGATATCTGCTTGCAAGAAAAATTTGGTATCATGGACATCAGTGATCTCAGGTTTTGCAATGCATGGTCTGGGAAGAGAGGCTGTAGAGTATTTTGAAACCATGGAAAAGGCTGGGATCAAGCCAAATCATGTGACGTTTTTGAGTGTTTTAAACGCGTGTAGTCATGGAGGATTGGTGGAGGAGGGGCTCAAGTTTTTCCATAAAATGGCTAATGATTGTCAGCTTGTGCCAGATATCAAGCACTATGGCTGTCTAATAGATATGCTTGGAAGGGCAGGCAGGTTGGAGGAAGCTGAAAATATTGCTTTGTAGGCACCTCTTGAGGTTGCCAATGTCGTGATTTGGCGGACACTTTTAGGTGCTTGCAATTTTCATGGAAATGTTAAAATTAGTCAGAGGGTGATGAGGAGAATACTGGAGATGGAGAGAGAATATTCTGGGGATTATGTTTTCATGTCCAATATTCTTGCTGGTGCTGGAAGGTTTGGAGATGCTGACAGGGTAAGAAAAGTAATGGATACGAGAACTGCTTTTAAACTTTCTGGCTACAGTTTATTCTAAATGCTATAACATTTCTATTTCAAGCAGGCAGGTAATTTCACTATAAAAGATATTCAGAATATGCTTAAGGCATCATATTGTGGTAATGCACATTACTATATTTGCTTTGTTTCCTTCGGGTTTTTAACTGTCAAGTTGCATATAACAAGGTTGTCTAGAATTTTCATTTACAAATTTTCAAATGTGTTTGTGCTCCACCTTCCAAACCTCGGTGGCTTCTGCGTGAAAGACTTGTGTCTGATTTTAGGAATACAAAAATAGAAACTATTTACGAAGTTCCCACATATGAATCTAAGCTTGATAGCCTGTCCAAAGCAGCTTGGTGTCTAACTTATGTCCGACAGTGATACCTGGGGTTTGGCATATGAGTGGTTCCTGGACTCACAAGCATTACAATATTTATTTTAACTCTAGGTCTTCCATTCCTTCCTGGGATCTTGACAAGGTTTTGCTGAAAGCTAAATTCTGAGCCTGTCATGAACCGATATTGGAGAGCTCAATCATGGTCTTCAAGTTCAACAACAGCATTTGTGTGTACAACACTGCACTATTGTAGCACGCTAATGTTCTTGTCAAAGGCGCTGACCAAATAAAAGAAAGAACTTCGATTGTGTTTTTGGAATGCTTAGTTCATAGTTATCAGTATGCTTTCCCTAATATGTGGGATGATTGCAAAAATTTTGTAATTCATTTGCTTCTATTTGGCCACTCCGTTGGTTCTGTCTTGCTTGCGTGGAATAGGGATGGGGAAAATTTGCCCCCCATTATGGGGAAACCATGGAAATGGTTGGGACAGAGTGTTCGGAGTGCCTTCTCACCCAAGCTTAACCCTATTGCCGCTCCCTGTGTGGGTAAAAATTTTGTCATTCATGTAGAAGTAGGTTTGAGTTGTTTCTCACTTAAAATCTCCGTTTCTTGTGCTTTTTCTTTAATTAATTAATACCTTCCACATTTATGAAACATATCTCAGTTTGGATAAAGCATATACGTCAATATACATGATTTTAATGCACATGATAGAGTTGTGTTCTGTTTTGACATTTTGAGCTTTTGAATTTTGCCATTTGAATTTCTGATTTCTACCGTCTGGTTTTACCTTTCTTTGAAAGCCAGTCACAAATTTAATTCATGAGTTGCAATTCCCTTTACTTTAAAGTTTAATATCTAATCTCTTTCATTCCTATTTTCTGTGATGTCATCCTCAGTTGAAGAGCTATATATGGTTCAATTGCAGGGGAGAACTGCGGATCTTCTCTGTGCTTTTCTTCATTGTGAACTAAAATGATCTGAAGTAGCTGAGATCTTGTAAAAGCCAGATGCATCAACGACTAGCCATCTTTAGTCACCAATTTATCTCAAATTCCAATATTTTACGGACACTTAGCAACTCCACTTGGATATTTTCTCAACCTAGTTGCAGAACTATCGGTCGCCCTCCTTTACTCCAGTGCGCCCACATGCACCAGATCCTAATGATCCCTCCACTTTGATGAAGGAGGCTGGGGTTTCAGTTTGTTGTCAAACGTGGATTGAGAATTACCGGGAACCTGATAGGGTTGTGACTAACTTGACCTCATATTTTCGTCGGTTTGAATTGTGGGTATTGGCTTACCAGAAGTTTTGTGCTGATGAGACAGGGGCTTCTCTCCCTCGTAGTGCTGTGCAAAGGTCAGCTCTGGAAGACTAGTTGGCTCTTAGAAATGCTGTTCTTGATGATAGGTTCAAATGGGGAGTTCGGCTGGGCTTCTTTATAAAATCTCCCAAGGATAAGACTGATTATCCGTCCTTGTCAAAGATAAAGATTAAAGCAATTTTGACTACTACACAGCCAGCGCCATTTCAAAATAAAATTGTTCAGGAAGTTCTGCTTATGATTTTGGAGCCAATTTATGAAGCTCGATTTTCACAGAAGTCATTTGCATACAGAGCAGGAAGGAATTCCCAGAGTCTTGAGGAGGGTAATTAGAAGGAATTTCGCAGGCTATTTGTGGTATATAAAGGGTGATTTGAGTACAATTTTGGATGAAATGAAGGTAGGGTTAGTGATAAATGCTTTAACGAGAGATGTGAGGGATAAAAAAAATTATCAATCCAGTGAAAACAGCATTGACAACGCCAGTCATCACCTGTACAGTTGATGATGGGGAGAAAAAGAAGAAGAAGAAGAGGAAGTTCCAGAAGAAAAGGGTGCTAGCAGAGGATGAGCCCAAGCCTGATCCCTATTGGTTGGAAACGTTTTTTGGATTTGCCCCTGAGAAGGCAGAGAAAATTCCAAATTGGGGGCATTGTGGAATTCTTAGTCCTCTGTTGGCCAATATTTGCTTCGATGGGTTGGACCGCTGGATGGAAGGGAAGATCAAGGAGTTTTATCGTCCATCAAAGAGTAATGTCATATGGAACAGTCTTGAAAGTGAAGCAGAGCAAGGGAACACATCCTGGCCAGAATTTGTGCCCACAAGCACTGTTAAACACATCCATCAAAGAGTTTCATTTCTATGCTTGTTTGGAATTACAAAAGAAGTTCTTTCTTGTAAGATCAGGTTTCCTTAATACAGAGTGACGAAAGCATTACATAAAGCAATCAGCAATTGCTGGAAGGCTCCGGCCAGGGCAAACATATTGACGTAAGCAAAGAAGAGGAAGATCCTGATGAAAGGATTGATGAAGAACGGATGTCACAAATGGTTTTGTAATTCTGTAATTAATAGACTTGAATATGATATTGAGAGCTATGAGCGTAGAAGATTAAACCATTGGTCAAATTATTTGCCTAACCTTTTTGTTGGTATATATTGTCGTGACTTGAGATACAAGTTGTAATGATAATTGATAGTGTAAGCTCCCTAGAGAAGCCACGAGTTAAATGCAGCAACTGGTGATCAATGCGTCAGTATGCATCAGCTTTTAGAAATTGCTGAGCATCTTGAGGTAGCCTCTCGCCAACATGTTGCATTCCAAGTCCATGATGTTGATGCTTTCTGTCTTAAATATAAGATTTAGTTTATAATTACATATTAGATGTTATATTTAAGACCAGAAGTAGTATTTATCATATTAAAGCTTGATTCAAATATTCAATTATACATGCAAATATAAGAATTGCTATGTGATTATTCTGTGGAAAACATTGGAATGCAGTATAACGTGTAGCATATGCATTTTTCTTTCATCTGATAGCCCAAGAACTTTTGGTGAACTTTCAGTCTCCTTTCCCACCGTATGCATCCAACATATCTTTTTTAAATATTATCTTTGGTACTTAATATAAGAGTTAGGTAATGATTTGATTTTCAGGCAAAAAAAGGATAATGATTTGATTTGGTTTTAAATGTAAGATTTTATTTCAATGTCTTTTAAATTTATAATTTATTCTCTAAAGTATTCCTATTTATTACACATATTAATAGTAGTTTTGATTAAAAGGACTCTTTAGGAAAATTAGCCCATACTTCTTAAATATAACTAATTTAACTAAACTTTTAATTTATTTAAATTAGTTAAGTAATTTTTATATTTATGATCAAAAGTAGTAAGTTTTATGAGCATGACATAGAGGAAACAATAAATGACGACTTATTTTGGTAATAATTTTTATGGAAATGAAGAGGAACTGAATATGGAAATGACAAATGGGCTATTTACTTCCTCCAGTCCTTATTATAAGAGTTAGTTTGATACTTAATTTGATCCTAAATATAAGACACTAATTCACTTTGTCTCTTATATCTATTTATTTTTTTCAAAATAGTCCTTATAATAATTACACATGTTAAAGATTTCATTAAATGGTAGTTCTGACTAACACACAAGATTAGATAACACATATTTATTACAAATAATTAACTTAATAATCTTTCTTAATCTACTCAAATTAGTCAACTAGCTCTTATATTAAAAATTAGAGATAATATTTTATTATTTGATGGTAAGTGTATTTATGTAGTTTTTTTTCCCCCCAACTTGTTTTGATGGTTCTCATGCACACGTTTATTAGTAGTCCGCTGAAGATCAAGTTGCTGATTGAAGTTGGTGAGAATGACAGCTTGTCTTCTTTTTTTTAAGAACAATGGGTCTGATGGGTCTAACAAATAAATAAACTTAATTACATTGTTATTATTTATAATTAATACTATTTTTAATTCTTAACATAAAAGTTGCTTGTGGTTGGATTTAGTCCTAAATATAAAATCATAAGTTACTTTATTTCTCATATTTATCATTTTTTCCAAATTAATTTTCCTAATTTATAAATTAATATATATATGTATTGTTTTGTAGGAGTATTTTAGCAAGATTGTGTTATTTTTTTTATAATTAACAAATTTATTTGATTTTTTAATTTATCTAAGGTTGGTATATTTGATCATAAACTATATATATATATATATATGAAAAATATGTAGGTTGAGTTTTTTATGTCTATTATGTCAACCAAGTGATATATATACACACACACACATTGTATTTAAGTTTATAATTAAATGATAATGTTTCAAAAATAGGACACATGTCTATACATAATTAGAGAATTTGACATAATAAATATAAAAAATTTGTTGTAACTATGATCATATATACACACACACATATTGATTGTTGCGTAAACAAACAAGTCATAAAATAAAAGAAAGGACAAATGAGTGCTCTTGCAAGGTGCGTGGTTATCCCAAGTTGATGATCAAGTTGGGGAGATGGAAAATTTTTCTTCATATTTTTTTTAGTGAAGAACGAAATATGCCTTTGCCGTGTTTGATACAAAATCTCCAAAAGTAAAATAAGTAAAATAAATTATCTTGCTATGACCTGTGATTAATAATTTTTTTCAAGAATTTTAATTATATTCCATATTATTAATATAATGATAGTTGTAGAAACAAACAGGTACAAAATATCTATCTTCATAAAAAGTACAATTGCTATGAAATCCTAAGTAAAGAACATAATTATTAAAAAGTTTTAATAACAGCAGAGCAGCTTATAATAATAAATTTCACGATAATGAATGACAATTAATCACTTGTCATTGAGATTTACTAGTAATTATTTTCTTTTATTAGGATTTCATTGTAATTCTCTGTTCTTATAAAATTAGTGTTGTTAAATAAATTAATTTGGGAGAAAATGATAGTTTTTTTTTTTAAAAAAAAAATCCTCCTATTCATATTTGTAACTTTGTAAGTGACATCAACTCCAGCTTAAATAGCACAACGGCCTCCTACTTACGCCTAGGATAACTCTGCATATCTTTCTAACATCAAAATGTGTTTCATGTATTTTTATATAAAATCTAAAAGATAAACTATGCTATCATAACTTATAAATAACGTAATTTATTTTATTTTAAGTTAACACACACGTGCATACACATATTTACATATAATATTTGAAAAGTCTTTGGCGGCCGGAAAAAAAAAAAACAGAAAAAGTCATGCTATCCAAAAATAATGCTAATTTTTCACAATTCTGTTTTTTTCCCCAAAAGTTTTTCACAATTTTTATAGTTAACTCGGCTCGAACTAGTTTTATACTCTCTCCATTCTAAACAGAGGAGCGATTTGATGGACTTTGTTTTATTTTGATCTTAAGCGTAAAATTTAATCCCTTTTGTCTCCCATATTTGTTATTTTTTTTTTTTCACAGACTACCTCTACTAATAGTTTTGAAAGGGTTTTTTTTTTTTTTTTTTTTGCCAACCTGAAGGAGATGTATTTTACAAAAACTAATATCCCTTTTTTACATATAAATAACTTAACTATATTTCTTAATTGATGTAAATCAATTATCTATCCCCTACTTTTAAAATCAGGGATACATATAAATATATATATATATATATATTAATAGAATGATATTTTATGTCAATTCCTTTATTTTATTTAGTCTTTGAAATGCCTAATTCACAAGTGAGATTTTCAATGGTTTGACTCTCGAATCTCCATTATTGAAGTTAGAAAAGCCATCTCTCCCTCGCTCCCTCTCCCCTTCTCTCTACTTGTAATGGTCCTCGCAGCAAAGTTGTTTTTTTCTTTATAGAAGACAAAATATATTATAATAAAAATATCATAACACAAACAGATATAGAAAGTGAACAAGAATGAGAATTAAAAGCCTATAAAAAAATGTGGTTGTGTTGTTCAAATTGTGACATCCGAAAAAAGAAGCCGGCACTCAGAGGATATTCTATTATATAACATATGCTTCAAACCAGAATTAGAACGGTTCAATTGAATGAATTAATGCATATATATGATTCGATGATGACAAAATTATATATGCATATATAGTGAAGATTCTGAGAAATCTATAATCAATTCTCGAAGGCATGGGGGGTTGCGATAGTACTCTGTTTTTCTATTACCAAAACAGGGGAAGCTTAAAGAGAATGGTTGGTACAATAGTATGCAAATGGCATAATATTCTATTTTACTCTCAGATTCCCACCGTTCAGATTCTCACTGCTTCCTTAAATAAATAAATAACGAATGGAGGAATTAAAATAAATAGGAGCAAATGTTGCTCTCAAGTGTTGCACATAGAAGCGGAAGAAATAGGAGAGACAATGTCAAGATAAGCATTGGTGGCTTTTGAAGGAAAGGGATTGGATAAGACGAGACTGAGTCCAAATTGCATCTAGCTTTCACTTGCCTTTGCTCTCCCCTCCCCCCCCCCAAAAAAATGCAGGGACCTAATTTAAAATTGAAGAAAACTATAAGGATTTTCAAATTAATTATCCCCATGATTTATTGAGAACTGGGGCTTAATTAGTTGATCTTAAAGCATGATCTATCTTTCACATGATACAAAGCTTTTTCTCCATCCAGTTTCTTTTGCTCAGCTAGATTTTTATGTTATGTAATCTATGTTTATTTTCTTTTACTTCTGTATTTCAATCTAACCTTCTTCAATATAAATGTTTTGGTTTTCTTTCACAAAAAGATTGTTGATCTTTCTTGACTTGCAATTCTTAGTTAGAATATGCTAAGTGTATGACAGAGGGCAAAAGCCAAGTTGCTTATTTTGCATACCACGTGTTGCTTCTGTTTCTTTTGAGTAATACAACTTGCTTTTACCCAAAAAGAAAAGAAGAAAAAAACTCATTTTGTTTTTAACTAAAACATCTGCTTAACCAGCCACCCGATATAAGTATATCTGTTTTGAATCATTAATTTTCGAAATATTATCAACTAAATAATGCATCGCAATTGGTGTAATTAATTATTTTTTTTTAAATTTTTTTGCGTCAAGGGGTAATTTGGCTATAACTTGTAACCAGTCTTGTCATGGATGCTCCTATATCCAGTAACAAGGAATCACTCAATTTCCAGATTCGCATGGATCAAGTAAATTTGTCGTTTCATATCATAAGTCCTCATGGCTTCTTTCCTTTTTCGTATTTTTTTTTTTTTTATCCTTTCGCTTTTTTTAATTATATGCCCAAGCTTTATGGGGACATGGAACCGTCCCAATTGACAAGTTTAATTTGGTGAAGGCAAAATGAAAATTGGATTTGTTTGGTTTAAAGAGTTGGTTGTTTAACCATAGTTAAATCTGGGTCAATCTAATTATAATTAAGATAAGTTATTCAAAATGTACAAATATATATAATATAGAAAAGAACAATATTTAAATAAACAGACATTAATAATCCACAAACAAATGGAGCATCCATGCATAGATCTTATACAATTCAACAAAATAGAGTTAATAGCGCACAAATGTGACATGTTTTTTCAAACTCAAAATGATGTCATTTTAACGTTAACAAAGAGAGGGAAAAAAATGAAATTTAATCCTTCCAACTAAGAAATTGGTTTATTAGCTTGACTGCCTAATCTGGATTGAGTTTTCATTCCATGAGAATCATATAATTAAAAAAAAAAAACAATTGACATAGACCTTTCTTACAAAATGCTTTTTCCTTTAACAGGACACGTAAAACCAGCTAGTATATAAATCCGTAAACCCCCTCCCAATGAAGTATCAATCTCCTAATACTAAACACACTTATGGTCTATATCTCGGTCTTCTCTCAAATTCCCCACTTTGATTTTGAGAACTTATTAATGGCGGCGCTACAAGCTCCTTCTAATCTTGTCTTCACCGTGAGGAGGTGCCAACAGGGGATTATAGCTCCGGCGAAGCCTACTCCTCAGGAAGTGAAGCTTCTTTCGGACATAGATGACCAAGCTGGTTTACGAGCCCAGATAAATTTTACAGAAGGGAAATTATTTCTTAAGAGAGGCGCACAGTGCTCTGCCTTTTACATTCATTAAATAGGTAGGGTGAGGAACCCTAGAATTTACAATACACTGACACGTATACACTGTAAAGGCTGTACAAAAGAATAGTCTAGAATATATGCTAAAGTGTTACTAGCTTGTTGGACTTTACACTTATGGACTTTATACCATTGGGCCTTATATTATTGGGCTTAGTCTTAACATTCCCCCTCAAACTAGGGCTAGGTGAAATGACAAGCCCTAGTTTGTTCCTGAAGGCCCAAAACTTGGAGTGAGACAAGGCCTTCGTGAAGCAATCAGCGAGCTGGTCTGAAGAGGGAACATAACGCACTGAAAGCTTCCTGTCAAGAACCCGGTCTCGCAAGAAATGAACATCAAGCTCAATATGTTTAGAGCGTGCATGATAGACCGGATTAGATGCTAAAGCTGAAGCACTAAGATCGTCGCACCAAGCAACTGGTGGAGTTCTGAATTCGACTCCCAACTCTCCAATTAGGGATTGAAGCCAAGCTAATTCTGCAGCAAGGTTTGCTAATGCTCTGTATTCAGACTCAGCACTGGAACGATAGACTACATTCTGCTTTTTCGCTGACCAAGAGATTAGTGTGTCTCCAAGAAACACACAGTAACCTCCAATTGAACGGCGGTCATCAGGACAGACGGCCCAATCTGCATCTGAGAAACCTTGAAGATTAAGATGCATGCTAGGACGAACATGAAGAGCCAGATTGGTGGTTCCTTTAAGGTAACGAAAGATTCTTTTAAGTGCTTGCCAGTGAACCTCTGTGGGAGCTGAAAGAAATTGGCTTAATTGTTCACAGCAAATATGATGTCCGGTCTAGTATTATTTAGGTATTGCAGAGCTCCAATTGCTTTTCTGTATACCGTAGGATTCTTTAGAGGTGTCCCTTCATCTTTAGAGTAATTTCGATTGACCACCATGGGTGTAGGAACAGAAGAACAATTTGTCATGCCAAACTTGTCTAGCATGTTCAGGATGTAGCGTTCCTGTTTGAGATAGAGGCCAGTAACATCTCTGTAGGCTTCAATTCCTAAGAAATGATGTAGATGTCCGAGATCCTTAAGTGCAAAGTCAGTGTTGAGTTGTTTAATAAACATCTCCATGATTGCAGTAGAATTTCCAGTCACAACAATATCATCAACATATATGAGTACAAAGAGAACAAACCTCTTTCCTCTAATGAAAAATAGTGAAGTATCGGACCTGGAGTTAGTAAATCCCCAGCTAAGTAAGGTAGATCGCAGTTTGTCAAACCAAGCCCTTGGGGCTTGTTTCAATCCATATAGAGCTTTATTCAGTAAGCACACATAATTAGGGAACTTGATTGATTCGAACCCTTCTGGTTGTTTCATCAAGACTTGTTCCTCTAAATCACCATTCAAGAAGGCATTATTGATGTCTAGCTGTTTGATTGGCCAGCCAAAAGACACGGCTAAAGTTAGTACAAATCTCAATGTAGAGGTCTTCAAAACAGGACTGAAAGTCTCATGGAAGTCAACTCCATGACTTTGTTGAAAACCTTTGGCAACTAGTCTTGCCTTAGGCTTCAAAATTGAGCCATCTACACTTGTCTTAACTTTGAATACCCACTTGCAATCTACCACTTTTCTATTGCCTTGATAGGGAACTAATCTCCAAGTATTATTTCTGATGAGTGCACCATATTCATCTCGCATAGCTTTCATCCAATGTTGAGACTGTAAGGCTTCTTTTATGTTTGTAGGTTCAACAAGTGAAATATCTGTAGTAGCTGTTCCCACAAAAGGATGTTTAGGTTTATGAATACCCACTTTGCTTCTTGTTATCATATGATGTTGTGTTGGAACAATTGCTGTCTCTTGAGTGGATGGTAGACCTTGAGGGCTAGGACTCTCTAAAGATTGAGAGAGTTGTTGTTCATTCACTGAACTAGAGAGATCTTGCTCAACAGATTTCGATTGTGCAGGTTCAGCAGAAGCATGATCAGGAGAAGCTGGAATTGGAAGAGCAGACGGTTCAGAAATTTGAACATTTGATCTGGGAGTGGATGAGTTCTGAACAGGGCACTCCTTAGGCAGAGATGAAAGTGGGGAACTGAAAAATTCCCTTGGATGTATCAACTCCTCAGGTACTTTCTGTTTATTCATGAAACCTGTTGCAAAAGGAAAATCATGCTCATTAAAAACCACATGACGAGAGATATATATCCTCCCATTTGAATTCAGACACTTGTAGCCTTTATGTGAATTGCTGTAACCAATAAAAACACACTTTGTAGTTCTGAATTGGAGTTTGTGGTCGTTAAATGGCCTGAGACAAGGAAAACATGCTGTACCAAATATTTTCAGATTCTCATAATCAGGAACTTTGCAAAATAGTCTAAGATAGGGTGAGCCACCACCTAAAACAGGAGTAGGAAGCCTGTTAATAAGCACAGTGGCTGTGTGAAAAGCCTCCCACCAATAAAATAATGGCATTTTTGCTTGAGCAAGTAAGGTCAAACCAGTTTCCACAATGTGTCTATGTTTTCTTTCAGCCCTGCCATTTTGTGGAGAAGTATGTGGGCAAGAGTGCCGAAAATGTATTCCAGAATCTTGTAAGGTTTTAGCAAAAGCCCTATATTCTCCACCCCAATCACTTTGCACTATTTTAATGCTACCTTCAAACTGTTTTTCAGCATAGTTTTTGAACTGAACAAAAGCTTGCAGAGCCTCATCTTTTGACTTTAGAGGAAAAATCCATGAATATCTACTATAATCATCAAGAAATAGAATATAGTACTTATAGCCATTCATTGAAACAATCGGTGCTGGCCCCCAAAGATCTGTGTGAATTAATTCTAGAGGTTTTGAGGCTCGTGAATGTGAAACCTTAAAAGGTAAAGAATGTGATTTACCATATTTGCAAGATTCACAAAAAAGATGCTCATTATCATTACTGGGATTAACTTTCAGATTACATTCACTGATGAGCTGATTCAAAATCCTATTACTTGGATGACCAAGTCTACAATGCCAAAAATTCCTACTAAAACTATTAGTTCTTAGTGCTGAACTGTCAGCTTCTTTGTCTGTAGTAAAGGCTAGAGCTGTACTACTATCTTGTTTCTGACTGGAAATTCTGAACATACCACCATTACTCGGTTTTCCCTGCAGCATTGTTTCCCCTGTTGCCTGATCCTTCACATAAACACCATTTGCATTAAATATCACATTAGCATCATTGTCATAAGCTACTTTGTAGACACTTAGGAGATTTTTCTTAATCTCAGGAGTATAAAGAACACTTTTCAGTTTAACCTTCTTATGAGAAGCATTCTGAATAGTAGAAGAGCCTATTTTTTTAACTCTCAATTTGTAACCATCACCAACTACTATATTCATCTTACCAGAAGGAGCAATTGGGTCATCAAGTTTGGCAAGATCCTTGGTGACATGACTGGTTGCACCGCTGTTCAAATACCAAGCATCATCATTCACGGTCTCAGGAGTTGCCCAATAGGCACTGTCAAAATTAGAGAATGAGTTTGAGCCTCTGTTTCCTTCATCCTTTCTGGTTCCAGGCTTGCTGAATGATTTGTCAAATCGGTAGAAACAGTGTTCCACAGAATGTCCAACCTTTTCACACAGCTGGCACTTCAGTGGCCCATTCTCATAACTATTGCTCTAGCGTCCACGTGAGCGGTTGCCACTTCTTCCACGACCTCTTCTTCCGCGAGTTGCACGAGCTCCACGCCAGGTATTTCTTGAGTTGTACTCTTCTGTTCTAGCATAGTTGATCAGGTTTGTGTTGATAGAAAGCTGAGAAAACTGATTAAGCTGATCCATTCGACTCTCATAGGTGTAAAGAGAAGTCTGCATATCAAGCCAGCTGAGTTCTTCAGCTTGGTGGGACAACTGAACCACAATAGGGTTGTACTCAGCATCAAGGCCTGCTAGAGCCTGGATAATAAGATCTGGAAGTGGAAGAGGACTCCCAGCAATAGAGAGTTGATCAGCTAGACTCTTCATCTTGGACAGATATTCGCTCATCCTCATAGCACCTTTCCTTGTTCGCTGCAACTCAGATCTCAGCATTAAAAGTCTTGATTTAGTTCGTGCTCCAGCCGTTTGTTTAGCAGCAACCCATAGGCCAGCAGATGTTGACACACTAGTCATTTCAGATGAGATTTCTAGTGTCATTGTGTTTAGAAGCCAGCCAAACAGTAGCTGGTCGACGGCTTCCCATTCTTCAAACTCAGGATTAAGCTTGGTGGCATTTCCTTCAGTAATGAACTGAGCAGGACACTTCTTTGTCCCATTGATATAACCCTCTAGCTTGTGGCCCTTGATAATGGGTAAAACATGAAGAACCCAAACAGGATAATTTGTTCTGTCCAGCTTGACAGAACAACTTTGTGAAAGAGAGTTGTTTTTCTCAGAAAATTTGGCCAGTAATGATGCAGACACAGAGGAGGTTTCACTCGTGTTTATGGATGACTGTGAGGTAGGTGTGTCATTGGGATTCGTCATGGCTGTTTGCCTTATACAGGCTCTGATACCAAGATAAATTTTACAGAAGGGAAATTATTTCTTAAGAGAGGCGCACAGTGCTCTGCCTTTTACATTCATTAAATAGGTAGGGTGAGGAACCCTAGAATTTACAATACACTGACACGTATACACTGTAAAGGCTGTACAAAAGAATAGTCTAGAATATATGCTAAAGTGTTACTAGCTTGTTGGACTTTACACTTATGGACTTTATACTATTGGGCCTTATATTATTGGGCTTAGTCTTAACAAGCCCAAACTCCATTCATACACTTTTATCGTTCTGAACCTTCCATGGCAGGGAAGGATCCAGTAAAAGTCATCAGAGAAGCAGTGGCTCAGACACTTGTGTTTTACTATCCATTTGCAGGAGGACTTAGAGAAGGTGAAGGTGGCAAACTTATGGTGGATTGTAATGGGGAAGATGTTATGTTCATCGAATGATAAGAAAGGGGAATGGCACGTAAGAGGGAAGTGGTGAAGCTAAATGGCCACTGTCCCTTCATTTCCTTCCCTTATTCCCAATTTCATCCCTTTCTCTATTTTTCTAAAATATAAGATAAACTCAGAAATTAATCCATAATATTTTATATGAATTTATATTATCTATTAGCTTCTTGGACCCATAAAATAGTTTCTTTAAAAATTTTGGGTCAAAATTCAACCCTAACTATTTTTCTTGAATTTTTTAAGAAAATAATTCTTAATTTTAGAAATTAATCCTCAATCTATTTTAAGGATTTTATACCTCAATTAGTTTCTTTACT
Organism: Neltuma alba; assembly: GCF_004799145.2. Lineage (NCBI taxonomy): Eukaryota > Viridiplantae > Streptophyta > Magnoliopsida > Fabales > Fabaceae > Neltuma > Neltuma alba. The sequence continues at coordinate 68,321 of NW_021634588.1, forward strand.
TCATACAATAATTATCCTAAAATTTTTATCTCAAAACTAAACCTCTAACTATTTTTCTTTAAATTTTCTAAGAAAATAAGTCATTTCTACTCTAAAAATTAACTTTAAAATCATTTAAGCCATTTTTGGAGAAGGGACTTTTCCATAAAATTTACAAGACCTCAAAGTTAATTTCCTATAATTTTCCCCATTTTCATTTAGGTTTTAAATAACTTTAAATAAATTTTTTTCTTCGTTTTTTTTTTTTTGCTTTTTCTGGTCAAAAATTTTGCGATGTTACACTTATTTTGTTAAGACTTACAGATTTATTTGAATTAGTTTACTGGTTACGTTTTGGCTTTTATATTGTTCTTTTTACAGATTACATTTATTTGTCTGGCAAAAACAAAAAACTGATTATATGTATTTGGGTTTTTGTTCATAAGAGCTAGCCCCAAATAAATAAAGCAGAAAATAAATTAATGCTTTCAGGACTAAAAACAGTAAAAAAAAAAAATTCATTGGAATAAGTTCAACCACAAGGTAAAAAATATTTTAACAAAATAAGAGGGACGTCCTGGTCCCGTCTCGTTCGGACTAAGACTGGGACAACACCGAGATAGGATGGGACAAGACATGAAACAAATTTTCTGTCCCATCCCTGTTCATCGAGATAAGACTGGGACAGGCCTATTTCAATAGGAACTACTGTTAATTAATTTGTAACTATCACTTAATTACTTTAGGAACTCCGATAGGTAGGCTTGTCAATTAGTGAATCCACCTAGGTGGACACTGCTGTATTGTATTATTGATTTAGCCTTTATTTGATAGCCCCACTGATTTTTCTTTAATTATTTTGTATATGAGAAAGTTTAGATAGATGAAATCTCATACTACTTCCCATACTTAATACAAGAGTTAATTAACTAATTTGAGTAGATTAAAAATATTTGTTAAATTAGTTATTTGTAATAAACATATGTTATCTTTTCTAAAATACTCTTGTTAACCACTTATATTAACTAAAACTACCATTTGATAGAATATTTAATAAGTACAAAAAAAAAGATAGATAAAGTAAATTAAAATCTCATTAAGACTAAATTAAATATCAAACTAGCTCTTATATGTACTATAAATTACCTACTCCCATTTGGCAGGCCCTACGAATCAAAAGTAAAGGGAAGAAATTGGTATATCTTTCTCAAGCATATACATTGGCTCTTTCTTTTTCTTTTTTTCTTTTTTTTCCTTTTTCTTTTGGCACTTTCACGTATAACATCTCTGACTCGGACTCTCATGGATTGGGTCTTGCACATTGAGCAGGAGGTTGATGCTATGCGGCTCAAAATCGAAGAAATATTACCTCTAATTCTTAATATAAAATTTATTTAATTAATTTTAATAAATTAAAAAAATAGATAAATTAGTTATTTGTTAAAAATAAATATTAGTTAATTTTTTAAAATAACTTCTTCAATCATTTGCATTAAAATTACCTCTTGATGCAAACTCCCTTAACGTTATTTTGTAATCAATAAGGATAGCTTAAAAAAAAAAAAGGAAAAGTACGAGGGTACAAAAAGGATTAAGGTATTATATTCAGGATTAAACTCAATCCTCCAAATTAGCTGGTATATTAAAGACTAGAGGTGGTAATAAATTATAGCTTTTAAAATTTTTTACAATTATTTATATTTATGGTTGTACATATTGGTTTAAATAATCCATTTTAATATTTTCATTACCACTTTTAGTTGAAAAAAAATCCTTTATAAAATTATAAGAGAAATCTCATCAATAATTGAATTACATATTGTTAGAAACTGACCCCTTCCCCAAGACTTAACTAATGTTGATTCTTGATTATGCCTCAATTTTTTCTCTTTTTCTTCGAGGGGGATTTATTAAAAGCCATCGTTAATTCTAGCCTGGATCTTATTTTATTGTCACTATTTCATTGCCAAATATTAACAATTATTATATATGAATTGAAAAGACATTCAAAGAAACAAAACGTTGAGGTAATTGATATAAATTAAATAATAAAATTCATATTTTTATATGGCTATCGGCTCAGATTTAGACAATCTGGCTAATAATAATAATAATAATAATAATAAGAAGAAGAAGAAGAAGAAAGCCGATGGTAATTGACTACTGAAAACATACTACCTCTATTGCTATTTATAAGAGACGCTTCTTCAAAACGGCATGTTTCTTTTTATAAGAGTTACTTTGAAGATGTTTTAACATGTTTTTTTTTTCCATATTTACTTTTAATTAATTACATGTGTCTCTCATCCTTTTTTCCTCACTTTTTTCACTCATTCTCTCTCCCACCCACAATTTTCATAAATAAGGGAATTTTTAAAAAAATAAATTACATTTTTTGTATATTTATTGCTTCTAACTAATTTTAACCAATTTTTTTTATGAATGTGATTTGGTTGATCATGCCTTATAAAAAGGAATGAAGGGAGTACAGTGACAATTACTTTGTGTTTAACTGTAAATTTTGTCGTCCGGGTCCCGGAAACATAACTTAATTTCTCATATGATTATAATTTTGTGTGATGTCAAAGCTGTAGCTCTCTCTCTCTCTCTCTCTCTCACACACACACACATAATAACCTATTATAGCCTTTTCTGTGGAATTGGAGTCTAGAATCATTTTGATCCGAGTTTTGTAGCCCGAATTATTATTGTTTGAAAATTGCTGTTTAGACAGTATAATGCTATTTGATGACACCAACGGACCACGAATTAATTAATTGCACATCGAAAGTCTTTTTTTTTTTTTTCCATTTGATAAAGGATTAATTGAAAGTCATTGTAAATTCTAAGTCTTTATTATATCATATAATATTTTTGGGAGAACTAGAGAGAAGGACTAATAGGGAATGATTTTATGAGAAAGGATCATAAAAATTAACATTATTTAAAAGGACCAAATATTTAAATATAAATTTAAAAATATCATATCGTTCCTATCCAAATAAAAGCATGTGTGTGCAACACTGCACTATTGTAGCGTACTAATGTTCTTGTCAAAGGCTTTGACCAAATAAAAGAAAGAACTTTGATTGTGTTTTTGGAATGTGTAGTTCATAGTTATCATTATGCTTTCCCTAATATATGGGATGATTGCATAAATTTTGTAATTCATTTGCTTCCTTCTGGCCATTCTGTTAGTTCCGTCTTGCTTGCATGGAATAGGGATGGGGAAAATTTGCCCCCCATTATGGGGAAGCCATGGAAATGGTTGGGACAGAGTCTTCGGAGTGCCTTCTCACCCAAGCTTAACCCTATTGCCGCTCCCTGTATTAAATTTTGTCACTCATGTAGAAGTAGGTTTGAGTTGTTTCTCACTTAAAATCTCCGTATCTTGTTCTTTTTCTTTAATTAATTAATACCTTCCACATTTATGAAACATATCTCAGTTTGGATAAATCATATACGTCAATATACATGATTTTAATGTATATGACAGAGTAGTGTTCTGTTTTGACATTTTGAGCTTTTGAATTTTGCCATTTGAATTTCTGATTTCTACCGTCTGGTTTTACCTTTCTTTCAAAGCCAGCCACAAATTTAATTCATGAGTTCCAGTTCCCTTTATTTGAAGTTTAATATCTAATCTCTTTCATTCCTATTTTCTGTGATGTCATCCTCAGTTGAAGGGCTATGGTTCAATTGCAAGTGAGAACTGCGGATCTTCTCTATGCTTTTCTTCATTGTAAACTAAAAATGATCTGAAGTAGCTGAGATCTTGTAAAAGCAAGATGCATCGACGACTAGCCATCTTTAGTCACCAATTTATCTCAAATTCCAATATTTTACGGACACTTGGCAACTCCACTTGGATATTTTCTCAACCTAGTTGCAGAAATCATGTAGCCGTTGCTTTTGCCAACTATCGATCGCCCTCCTTTACTCCAATGCGCCCACATGCACCAGATCCTGATGATCCCTCCACTTTGATGAAGGAGGATTGGGTTTCAGTTTGTTGTCAAATGTGGATTGAGAATTACCGTGAGCCTAATAGGGTTGTCACTAACTTGACCTCATATCTTCGTCGGTTCGAATTGTGGGTATTGGCTTACCAGAAGGTTTGTGCTGATGAGACAGGTGCTTATCTCTCTCGTAGTGTTCTGCAAAGGTCGGCTCTGGAAGACTTGTTGGCTCTTACAAATGCTGTTCTTGATAATAGGTTCAAATGGGGAGCTCGGTTGGACTTCTTTATAAAATCTCGTAAGGATAAGACTGATTATCCGTCCTTGTCAAAGAGAAAGATTAAAGCAATTTTGACTACTACACAGCCAGCGCCATTTCAAGATAAAATAGTTCAGGAAGTTCTGCTTATGATTTTGGAGCTAATTTATGAAGCTCGATTTTCACAGAAGTCATTTGCATATGGACCAGGAAGGAATGCGCACACAGTCCTGAGGGTAATTAGGAGGAATTTTGCAGGCTATTTGTGGGATATAAAGGGTGATTTGAGTACAATTTTGATTGGAATGAAGGTAGGGTTAGTGATAAATGCTTTAATGAGAGATATGAGGGACAAAAAGATTATCGACCTAGTGAAAGCAGCATTGACAACGCTAGTCATCACCCGTACAGTTGATGATGGGGAGAAAAGAGGAAGTACCAGAAGAAAAGGGTTCTAGCAGAGGATGAGCCCAAGCCTGATCCCTATTGGTTGGAAACATTTTTTGGATTTGCCCCTGAGGAGGCAGAGAAAATTCAAAATTGGGGGGCATTGTGGAATTCTTAGTCCTCTGTTGGCCAACATTTGCTTCGATAAGTTGGACCGCTGGATGGAAGGGAAGATCAAGGAGTTCTATCGTCCATCAAAGAGTGATGTCATATGGAACAATCCCGAAAGTGAAGTAGAGCAAGGAAACACATCCTGGCCAGAATTTGTGCTCACAAGTGGACCTGATAAAACCTGGAAGATGGATTATATACGTTGCGGAGGGCATATCTTAATTGGTGTTCGCGTCCAAGAGCAGATGCTGCAACACTAAGAAAGCAATTGATTGCGTTTTGCGATCAAAAGTATATGCTTAAGCTTGATAACGAGAGCCTCCCTATAGAACATATAACTAAAGGTATAATGTTTCTTGATCATGTATTATGCAGGAGGGTGGTCTATCCAACCCTTTGATACACTGCTACTAGCGGCAAAATCATCTGTGAAAACGGTGTAGGAACCCTTTTATCAGTCACCACAAGTTTAAAGCAATGCATTAAGCAATTCAGAAAGTTGAACTTTCTGAAGGGAGATAGAGACCCAGATCCACAGCCTTGTTTTAGAATGTTTCATGCCCACTCAAGCTCATACCAATGCTCAAATGAACAAGTTTTGTCAACCATGGTTGAATGGTACAGGTTTGCAGACAATAGGAAAAAAGTTGTTAACTTTTGCTCTTACATAGTACGTGGTTCTATTGCACAGCTATATGCTGCTAAATACAAGCTTCGTTCCCAAGCAAAAGTATATAAGATTGGTTTCTGAAATTTCAGCTGTCCGTTAAATGAGATAAAAGGCCAGTCTCCTGAGTACCATAGTTTGCTGAGGATGGGTCTTGTTGAATCAATTGATGGCCTCCAATATACTAGGATGTCTCTTGTGCCTGAGACAGACTACACTCCATTTCCAGGTAATTGGATACCGAACCATGAAAAGGCATTGCTAGAATATATAAAACTTGAGGATCCAAAGATATTGGAGGAACAAAGGAGTTCCATGAAGGAACAAGGCCTTGTTTCACCTCAGGATTACATTTCTATGCTTGTTTGGAATTACAAAAGAAGTTCTTTCTTGGTAGATCAGGTTTCGTTAATACAGAGTGACGAAAGCATTACAAAAAGCAATCAGCAATTGCTGGAAGGCTCCGACCAGGGCAAACATAGTGACGTAAGCAAAGGAGAGGAAGATACTGATGAAAGGATTGATGAAGCACGGGTGTCACAAATGGTTTTGTAATCCTGTAATTTTTATTTAGTAATCTATAACATGTCCTCATTTTTTTCCCAAAAGAATGTTTCAAAAATTTTGGAGTCTCAAATGGCAGAAAATTTGACACTGCTTTGAAGGTAAAGTTTTCAAACTATGTCTAGCCTGGTCCATATATGATGATTATCAGTGCATTTGTAAAGTTATTTTCTAGTGTCTTAACTACAGCAGCACGCTGCATGTTGAATAATGTAATTAATAGTCTTGAATATGATATTGAGAGCTAAGAGCGTAGAAGATTAAACCACTGGCCAAATTATTTGCCTAACCTCTGTGTTGGTATCTATCGTCGTGACTTGAGATACAAGTTGTAATGATAATTGATAGGGTAAGCTCTCTAGAGAAGCCACGAGTTTAATGTAGCAACTAGTGATCAATGTGTCAGTATGCATCAGCTTTCAGAAATTGCTGAGCATCTTGAAGTAGCCTCTTGCCACATATGGGATTACCATTAGTAGGTGCCTCTTAAAAGTGGCAAAACATGTTGCATTCCAAGTCCATGATGTTGATGCTTTCTATCTTAAATATAAGATCTAGTTTATAGTTACAGTCTAGATCTTATATTTAAGACTAGAAGAAGTATTTATCATAGTGAAGCGAGATTCAAATATTCAATTATACATGCAAATGTAAGAATTATTATGTGATCATACTGAGGAAAACATTGGAATGCCGAATAACGTGCGGAATATGCATTTTTCTTTCATCTGATAGCCCAAGAACTTTTGGTGATCTTTCAGCCTTTAGTTTTAAATATAAGATTTTATTTCACCTCTCTTAAATTTATAATTCATTCTCTAAAGTATTCCTATTAATTACACATATTAATGGCAGTTATGATTAAAAGGATACTTTGGAAAAATTAGCCCATACTTCTTAAAGATAACTAATTTAACTAAATTTTTAATTTATCTAAATTAATTAAGTAATTCTTATATTTATGATCAAAAGCAGTAAGTTTTATGAGCATGACACAAAGGAAACAACAAATGATGCATGACTTATTTTGGTAATAACTTACGTAGAAACAAAGAGGAACTGAATATGTAAATGACAAATGGGCTATTTACTACCTTCAGTTTTTATTATAAAAGTTAGTTGGATATTTAATTTGATCCCAAATTTAAAATCCCAATTCACTGTCTCTCATATTTATTTATTTATTTTTAAAGTAGTCCTTATAATACTTGTATATGTTAAAGGTTCTAATAAATGGTAGTTCTAACTAATAAACAAGATTAGATAACACCTATTTATTGTAAATAACTAACTTAATAAACTTTGTAAATCTACTTAAATTAGTTAACTAGCTCTTATATTAAGGATTGGAAGTTGTATTTCATTATTTGATGGTGAGTGTATTTATGTAATATATTTTTTTTTTCGACTTGTTTTGATGGTTCTCATGCACATGTTTATCAATAGTCCGCTGAAGATCAAGTTGCTGATTGAAGTTGGTCAGAATGACAACTTGTCTTCATTTTTTTTATGAACAATGAGTTTGGTGGGTCTAACAAGTAAATAAATAAACTTAATTACATTGTTATTTTTTATAAGTAATCCTATTTCCAATTCTTAATATAAAAGTTAATTGTGGTTGGATTTAGTCCTAAATATAAAATCATAATTTACTTTATTTATCATATTTATCATTTTTCTTAAGTTAATTTACGTAATTTATAAATTAATATATATGTATGTATTGTCTTGTAGAGTATTTTAGAAAGATTGTGCTATTTTTTTTTATAACTAACAAATTTATTTGATTTTCTTAATTTGTCTAAGATTGGTACATTTTATCATAAACTATATATATATATATATATCTCTATGTATATATGAAAAATATGTAGGTTAAGTTCTTCATATCTATTATGCCGGCCAAGTATTATATTTTTTTATGAGTTTATAATCAAACGATAATATTTCAAAAATAGGACACATGTCTATATGTGATTGGAAAACTTAATATACTAAATATAAAAAACTTGATGTAAGTATGACCATATACACACACTGATTGTTGCATAAACGAACAAGCGATCAAATAAAAGAGAGGACAAATGAGTGTTTTTGCAAGATGTTTCCGTGTTTTATGCATGTTTATCCGAAGACGATGATCAAGTTGGTGAGAATGAAAATTTTTCTTCATTTTTTTTTCTAGTGAAGAACAAAATATGCCCTTGTCGTGTTGGATACAAAATCTCCAAAAGTAAAATAAATAAAATAAATTATCTTGCTATGACTTGTGATTAATATTTTTTTCAAGAATTTTAATTATATTCCATATTAATATAATGATAGTTGTAGAAACAAACAGGCACAAAATATGTAAGAACAAATGAGTTATTCCAGTGAGAGACAGAGCATATAATTTTACAAGTTGTTTAGGCGGTTCATCCATGATGCATTTTCTTTTCTCCTACTATCTCTCTTTATAAAAAGTAAAATTGCTATGAAGTTCTAAGTAAGAAACACAATTACTAAAAAGTTTCAATCACATCAAAGCAGCCTCCAATGATAAATTTCATGACAGTAAATGACAATTTCTCACTTGTTATTGGGATTTACTTGTAATTATTTTCTTTCTTTAGGATTCCATTTTAAATTCTCCCTTTTTATAAATTAGTGTTGTTAAATAAATTAATTTGGGAGAAAATGATAGTTTTTTTAAATATCCAACTATTCATATTTGTAACTTGTAAGTGACAGCAACTATAACTTAAAACAATTGCCTCCTACTTACACCTAGGATAGCTCTGAATATCTTTTTAACATCTAAATGTGTTTCATGTATTTTTATATGATATCTAAAAAATAAACTATGCTATCATAAATTAACACACACATGCATAGACACATTTACATATAATATTTGAAAAGTCTTTGGCGGCCCAAAAAAAAAAAACAGAAGAAGTCATGCTATCCAAAAATTATGCTAGTTTTTCACAATTCTTTTTTTCCCCAAAAGTTTTCCACAATTCTTATAATTAACTTGGCTTGAACTAGTTTTATACACTCTCCATTCTAAATAGAGGAGCTATTTGATGGATTTTGTTTTATTTTGATCTTAAGCATAAAATTTAATCGCTTATGTCTCCCATTACTATTATTATTATTATTTTGTAAATTCTTGTTGTTTGGCACACAAAATACCAAATAATCTTATAAATGGATGACAGTTTTCGGTGGCTACGTTACAGAGTGCGACAGCAACATAGGCTCCAAACAAGGTCAAGCTAGTCATTGGAGGAGATATTTCAAACGCTCAGTGCTTCTTAACAAAAGTATTGAACAGTGTTAATGCTTATTTAATAGCAAGGATCAATGGATCTATAGGTGAAAAGTTAAAGGACCCAATAAAAAAAAAAAAGCTCAGGGACCTAATTCAAAATTAAAAAAAAAATATAAGGACTTTCAAATTAATTTTCCTAATAATTTATTGACAAGTTGGGCTTAATTAGTTGATCTCTCTTAAAGCATGATATATCCTTCAAATGATACAAAGCTTTTTCTCCATCCAGTTTCTTTTGCTCAGCTAGATTTTTATGTTATGTAATCTTTGTTATTTTCTTTTACTGCTGTATTTCAATCTAACCTTTTTCAATATAAATCTCTTGGTTTTCTTTTGAAAAAAATTGTTGATCTTTCTTGATGACCTGCAATTCTTAGTTAGAACAAGTGTATGACAGGGAGCAAAAGTCAAGTTGCTTATTTTGTATACCACGTGTTGATTCTGTTTCTTTTGAGTAGTACAACTTGCTTTTACTCAAAAAGAAAAAAAGAAGAAAACTCATTTTAAGGGGAAAGAAAAAGTTAGAAAACCAGCCCCTTCTTTTCGCACCTTGTTTTGTTTTTAACGAAAACAACTGCTTTACCGGCCACCCGATATAGGTATATCTGTTTTGAATCATTAATTTTCGGAATATTATCAACTAAATAATGCATCGCAATTGGTGTAATCAATTTGTTTTTTGGGTCAAGGGGTAATTTGGCGATAACTTATAACCAGTCTTGTCATGGATGCCCCTATGTCCGGAACAAGGAATCACTCAATTTCCAGATTCGCATAGAGCAAGTAAATTTGTCGTTTCATATCATAAGTCCTTATGGCTTCTTTCCTTTTTCGTATTTATAAATTAATATATATTTATATATATGTATATACTTTCTTTTTTTTTAATAACTAACAAATTTATTTGATTTTCTTAATTTATCTAAGGTTGGTATATTTTATCATAAACTATATATATGTATATATGAAAAATATGTAGGTTAACTTCTTTATATCTATTATGTTGACCAAGTGTTATATTTTTTTGAGTAAAATACATTGACTACCCTTCAGTTATACCTTAATTACACAAACTTTCTCTTTATTTTGAAAACATACAGTTTAGTCCAATATGTTAACACCGTTAAGAATATTCTCAAAAGATTTGAAAAACATAATTGTCAATTAAAAAATTTTATTTACTATTTTACCCCATTCTAATCAATCCCCAAAATTTATATTAAACTATATTTTATTTTATTTTCCTTATTTTTATTTTCTTATTTTTGTAAATAGTTATTTGCTTAATGTTTTCAATCTAAACTTAATGTGTTTATAAATGTTTGTAGAAAAAATGTGTTTAAAAAATGTTTGCTTAATGTTTGTAGAAAAAATGTGCTTAATTTTATAATTTTAATTTTTCATCATATTTTAACAATCTATCAAACTTACATAGTTTATACTATATAGTGAGTAAAAATATGTGCTTGATATATATTTTTAACCATTTAAAAAATAAAATAAAGAAATTTAAAATATGATGAAAAATTAAAATTATAAAATTTTACAATAAATTCAAAATTAATAAATTTTATAATATATTAAAAAGTTTGAAAATTCATGTATTAAAAGCATATCTTGGTTGCATAGTTTTTTAAGGAATATAAGTGTTTAATTAATTCTTATGATAAAGACGGGTATTTTGGTAAAAAAAAAAAGCTTAAAAAGTTACAATTAACGGTTAACTAACAATTTGGATAGATGAAAATGAAATATCAGTTATATAAGGAAGGTTAGTGTAACCTGTATTTTAATTTTAAGGGAGGTCTATATGGGTTTTCAAAATAAAGAGGATGTCTATGTAATTAAGGTAAAACTGAGGGGTCGTTAGAGTATTTTACTCTATTTTTTTATGTGAGTTTATAATTAAATGATAATATTTTAAAAATAGGATATATGTTTATTAAGAACTTGGCATAATAAATATAAGAAACTTGATGTAAGTATGATTATGTATACACACATATTGATATAGTTGCATAAACAAACAAGCCATAAAATAAAAGAAAGGACAAATGAGTGTTTTTGCAAGATGTTTCCGTGTTTTATCCATGTTTATCCGAAGACGATGATCAAGTTGTGAGAATGAAAATTTTTCTTCATATTTTTTTTAGTGAAGAAGAAAATATGCCTTTGTCGTGTTTGATACAAAATCTCCAAAAGTAAAATAAATAAAATAAATAATCTTGCTATGACTTGTGAGTAATATTTTTTTTCAAGAATTTTAACCATATTCCATATTAATATAATGATAGTTGTAGAACCGACTGACAAATGAGTTATTCCAATGAGAGCCACAGCATATAATTTTGCAAGTTATTTAGGTGGTTGATCCATAATGCATTTTCTTTTCTCCTACTATCTATCTTTATAAAAAGCGAAATCTTAAGTAAGGAACATAATTACTAAAAAGTTTTAATAACAATAGAGCAGCTTACAATGATAATTTTCATGATAGTGAATGACAATTGCTCACTTGTCATTAGAATTTACTAGTAATTATTTTTTATTAGGATTTTATTATAATTCTCCTTTCCTATAAAATTAGTGTTGTTAAATAAATTAATTTGGAAGAAAATGATAGTTTTTTTTAAATATCCAACTATTCATATTTAATTTGTAGCTTGTAAGTGACATCAATTATAACTTAAAATAGCACAATGGCCTCCTACTTACGCCTAGGATAACTCTGCATATCTTTTTAACATCTAAATGTGTTTCATGTATTTTTATATTAAATCTAAAAAATAAACTATGCTGTCATAACTTATAAATAACGTAATTTATTTTATTATAAATTAACACACACATGCATAGACACGTTTACATATAATATTTGAAAAGTCTTTGGCGGCAGGAAAAAAGAAATGTCATGCTATCCAAGAATTATGCTAGTTTTTCACAATTCTTATTTTTTCCCCCAAAAGTTTTCCTACAGTTCTTATAATTAACTCGGCTCAAACTAGTTTTATACTCTCTCCATTCTAAGTAGAGGAGCTATTATATAATTTAATTCCATAACTCCCATATTTTTTTTTTTGTCCACAGACTACCTCTACTAATTGCACACATTTAATTTAATTTGTGCTATCAATAACGATAGTTTTGAAGGAGACCTTTTTTTTTTGGGCCAACTTGAAGGAGATTTATTTTACAAAAACTAATATACCTTTTTTACATATAAATAATTTAACTATTTTTCTTAATCGATGTAAATCAATTATCTATCCTCTACATTTAAAATCAGGGATATATATATTAGTAAATGATATTTTATGTCAGTTCCTTTATATTATTTACTTTTTGAAATGCCTAATTTACAAGTCAGATTTTCAATGGTTTGCCTCTCCAATCTCCATTATTGAAGTTAGGAAAGTCATCTCTCCCTCCCTGCCCCCCTCTCCCCTTCTCTCTACTTGTAATGTTCCTCGCAGCCAAGTTGGTTTTTTCTTCGTAAAAGACAAAATCATATTATAATAAAAATATCATGATACAATACAGATATAGAAAGTGAACAAGAATGAGAATTAAAAGCCTATAAAAAAATACTGGTTGTGTTGTTCAAATTGTGACATCCGAAAAAGAAGCCGGCATTGAGAGGATATCCTATTATATAACATTTGCTTCAAATTAGAATTAGAACGATTCAATTGAATGAATTAATGCAGATAACCTCTAGATTTAATCTTCGTAAAGAAACAAAATTCATTTTTTTAAAACCCAACATAAATTACAACCTGTGTATATACCACCTGTTCCATATAAACTGCTGCAAAGGTAATCTATTAAAAAAAAAAAGAATTAATATCATTGTTGATCCTTATAGCTTTATTCAATTTTGGTTTTGGTTTTTATAACTTCAAATCGTTGGTTTTAATCTTTATAGTTTCATCATAAGGATTTGATCTGATTTTAAGTACGAGGGACATAAACCATAACTCATTAAAAATATAGAGACCATTTGTTAAACCTAGACCAAAAAGTTATGAAACTATAGAAACCAAAACTAACGATTAAAATTATAGGGATCAAAATCAAAATTTGATCAAACTATAAAGACTAATAATGGCATTAACTCATAAAAATAATAGCATCAAATGAGAAGATCCGTTTGGAAAATGTGATACCCTAGTTGATATATATAGTTTTCCTCAATTTTCAATTAGGTCCTTGAGCTTTGTTTTCTTTTTATGGGATCCTTTAACTTTCTACAGTTTGAACCGTTGATCCCTTACCGCTAAATAAGTATTAACACGGTTAAGTACTTCTCGTAAGAAGCACCAAACGTCTTAAACATCTGCTCTACTGACCAGCTCGACTTTGTTTGGAACCTCTATTGCTTGACCCGCTTCTTGCCAAAGGGATAACTCTTGTTATATGCATATAATGATTCGATGAAAATTACAGAGATTCTGTGGTCGTATATTATAAAAATATATATATAGTGAAGATTCTGAGAAATTTATAATCGATTCTTGAAGGTATGGGGGATTGCAATAGTACTCTAGATCATTAGTCGTAACCTTTGTGCTGCTAATGAACACTTTTAGTCTACTCTGTTTTTCTATTACCAAAACAGGGGAAGCTTGAAAAGAATGGTTGGTACAATAGTATGCAAATGGCATAATATCCTATTTTACTCTCAGATTCCCACCGTTCAGATTCTCACTGCTTCCTTAAATAAATAAATAAATAACGAATGGAGGAATTAAAATAAATAGAAGCAAATGTTGCTCTCAAGTGTTGCACATAGAGGCGGAAGAAATAGGAGAGACAATGTCAAGATAAGCATTGGTGGCTTTTGAAGGAAAGGGATTGGATAAGACGAGACTGAGTCTAAATTTCCGTTCAAAACTTTAAATGAAAGGAATCACAGTAGAAATGAGAATCTTGTAATTTTTGTTTTTGAAAAAGAACAAAACATGTGGAAGGGATGATATTTAAAATCTTGAAGTGTTGGTGACGGCGTCAGGAATCCAAATTGAATTGGCTGGGCATTTAAAAAGCAGTCATTTTGGTTTCAAAGCCCATTCTCCATGTATTTACCAGTGTTAATGCTTATTTAACAGCAGGGACCAACGGATCTATCGGTAAAAAGTTAAAAGACCCAATAAAAAGGAAAATAAAAAAGCTCAGAACCTAATTCAAAATTGAAAAGAATTATATTGACTTCCAAATTAATTATTCCAATAATTTATTGAGAACTTGGGCTTAATTAGTTGATCTTTCTTAAAGCGTGATATATCTTTCAAATGATGCAAAGCTTTTTCTCCATCCAGTTTTCTTTTGCTCAGCTTGATTTTTATGTTATGCAATCTATGTTTATTTTCTTTTACTTCTGTATTTCAATCTAACCTTTTTCAATATAAATCTCTTGGTTTTCTTTTAAAAAAAAATTGTTGATCTTTCTTGATGACCTGCAATTCTTAGTTAGAACAAGTGTATGATAGGATCTTGTAGCATTGACCAAAGAGATCACTAGTGTCATTAAGCCTAATGTTCCTTTTAAGTGTAAGGATCCTGGTTCCTTTACTATTCCATGTTTGATGGGTGACAAATTTGAATGTCATGCTCTATGTGATTTTGGGTTCTGCTGTAAATCTGATGCCCTTGTTTGTTTTCAAGAAGTTGCAATTAGGGGAAGTCAATCCTACCACTGTTACTTTCCAACTAGCTAACAGAAGTCTCTCTTATCCATATGGCATTATCAAAGATGTCTTGGTGAAAGTTGATTCCTTTATCATTGTGCTGGATATTGGAGAGGATAAAGAGATTCCACTGATTGTTGGGCGACCATTCTTGGCTACAGCTAGAGCTGTAGCAGATGTTGAGAAAGGAGAAGTGATTCTGTGGCTTGGTGATGAGCAAATTAAATTCAACATGGACAAAGCAATGAAGAATTCTAAAGAAAAGAAACAATGTGCAAGGGTTGTTGTGATAAATGAGCTCAATTGAGTTGAATCAATTTCCTTTGCTAGTCAAGAGCCCTTTCAACCGACTAGAGTTAAGAAAAAGACGTGGAGGATGCTTACTTTGCACAAATTGAGAGCTCTTGGACCACTTCTATATCATCTCCAGAGAGATATTGGTATTGTTTATCTCAACCTCCTTGATTTGCTGACATAGTCTGGCTAAAGACTATAAACTTAGTGCTTTTACGAGGCAACCCAAGGTTTTGGTAGTTACTTTTCTTTGTTTTTTTTTGCTTGAGTTGTTTTGATGTTTGCTTTCATTTTGTAGGACTTTAGTATCCCCTTGATGATGTGATTCATTTGAGTTACAAAGGTCAAGAGCAATTCAGAAAGTGTAGATCACAAACAAAAGAGGGAGCCTCCTTCCACTTTTATCTTATTAGCTTGATATATGATTGATTGTCTGCTACTGGGAACTAAGTGCTAGTTATAATGTGGATTCACATGTGATTGATGTTTGATGTTGATTACGGTTTCTACTGGTTGCACTTGTCTGTTTGCTTATTTTTTGAACTCTTGGAATTTATGATTTTCCTTGCACTTGGATATGGTCGAAACTGTCATGATTTTTAGTGGATTGCTGTTTTTCTTCCACTGCTTTGATTTTGTTCCCATCTTTTAAGGGAGTGGTAGTTTGACTGGTTTCATTTTTTTCTCCTCGCTTCTTTCACTCTTTGATGTGTATTTACACATTGAGGACAATGTGTCATTTAAATGTGGGGGTGAGACAAAATCATTGATTTTTCACAAGCTTGTCCTCAAGATTTTGGTTTTGGGGTAAATATATGAAAATTTCTTTGTTTTGTGAATAGTTTAAAAAAACTTTTAGGAAAATTTTGAACATAAAAATTTTGTTTCTTTGAAAGTTTGGTTTTTGATTGTGAATATTGCTTAAGTTGGTTTTGATTTGAATTTGAAAAGATTGGGGTTGATGAGCATTTGGTTCTATCTTCTAAGAATGTTAGTAAATTGGCAGAGAACTTGGTTTTGGTAAATGACTTTAGTAAAGGAGGAAAAAAAAAAACCTCTAAGAGTTTGAGCCTAAATGTTTATTTCTTTTGACAGAGTACATTTATTGTGATTTTATCTCTAGAACTTGTCTTGAATCTCTTTTGAGGCTTAAAATTTCCTTTTGCATGCATAAAGATGATTTAGGCATTCATTTTCATTCCCATTTTGGCCAAATGTCCATCCCATTTACATTAATCTTTTGATTTACCCCTTTGAGCCGTAACCTTTTCTTTAAAGAAAATTGCATGGTTTAGATAGCCTTTTGTTTGAGAAGATGTAATTTTTCTTTCAATTTCATTACTTTAGTAAGTGCTATATAATACTTTTTGGGAAGAGTGAAGGAATTGAAAGGAAAAAAAAAAAGAAATTGGTCAATGCTTTGTGATTTTGTGTGTAAATAGGAAAAGAGAAGAGAAATAGAAAGGAAAAAAAAAGACATAATATGAAAGGATGATTGAAAAGAAGAGTAGAAAGAAGAAAGAAAGAAAAAAAGATTGGGAAAAAAAGTATAGATGAAAAAAGAAAAACAAAAAAGAAAGAGAAAGAAGAAAGGAAAAATATGATAGTTAAAAAAAAATCATCATACGCAAAAAAAAAAAAAAGTATGAAAACAGGAAAAAAAAAAAGAAAAGAAAAAGAGCATATGAGTTTGGTTTCTTAAAATTCCTTTATTCTTCTTGTGATTTTTATTGAAAAGCTTAGCACTTATTAAAATTTTTCTCCATTTATCATTTTTCATTTCATTATCCTACCTTATTCATTACAACCCTTGAGAAGTCCTTTTGATTTGTGTGTGCAATTGGATAATATAGTGGAGATTGAGATGATAAACAAGCCTATAGTAGATAGGTTGCAATAAATGGAATTGAGTGAAACACAAGCCCTTAATTGTTATGAGAGATGAGCGTAAATATTTGACTAGTAAGGGAGCTTCTATTGTAATTTATCTTTACCAAGTTAATTGTCTTGCTACCTGTATTGTTGGAAGATGGAAAAGAGTTCTTTGAAGACTTAATTCTTGATAGTTTGAATTGTTTCTAACTTGGTGATGTTTGCTTTTAAATTGTGTTTCTTTGGTTTTTCTTAGTTGTTTATAAATAAAAATCTTGAGGACAAGATTTGAGGAAGTGTGGGGGGAATTTGATAACTCTTTATTTTTTAATATATTTAAAGAATATTTTGAGTGATTTTTAGAGATTTATTAATGCATTTTAGAAGATTTCTAAGAGTTAATTGGAAGATTTGATTTTGAGTATTATTTGGGGGATTTTATTATAAATATCTTAATTTGAAATAAATTAAAATAATTAATATTAAGTTTAGGATTCAGTTGATTTTATCTTATTTTATTTAAATTTCTTAAAGTTTATTTCCTTTCCTTTTCTTTTATTTTTAGCCTTTCCTTTTTATTTGTTTTATTTTATTTTTCTTCCTTCCTTCAGCTTGCACGTGCTGCACAAGAGGACTGGGGGATTGATCAAGACGCACCGTTTGGACTGAAGGAGAGAAGGGTTCTGTTTTGAAAGGAGAGGCCGCCGAATGAGTGAAGTGGCTGGTTCTCGTTAGAGGAACAGAGGACGGCGCCGAACTGTTGTGGAAGAAGGGGAGTATACCATTCTTTTGCTGGAGCTCGACGGAGACAAGCAAGGAAGAGCTGTGGATCATCTCCTTCACCTGAAAGGCGCCGTGCTGGTTCTGGACTAGAGGGACGCTGTCGCAGACATCAGAGCTGAGGAGGAAGAGTTCAATGACAGTCTTCACTCCAACGGCTGGACCAGAGCTGCGTTTTGTGCTTTCAGTTTTCTCATTCCTTTCTCCTTTAATTTCAATCATGAATTTTTAATCTGGAATTATTGTTGCTGAATTGGAATTGCAAGTCATGCGTAGCTAATTTTGTTTTACAACCTAGAGGAACTAAGAAATTGTCTGTGATTTAGAGATTATTCCTGCTGTTTAGTTATACTTCTATTTAATTCAGTTTACTTAATCTTGTTTTTAATTATAACTTGCTTAGTGTTCGGCCACCATTGAGTTTGTTTTGGAAATTTAGGATTGAACTTGACAAAGAGAATCTTAAATAGACCATGAGATTAAGTAATGTAGAATTGGATTTAATCTAATTTGCACCTAGGATAGACATATACCTAGAGGCTTCATATAATCAAATTAGACTGAAATTGGACTAAATTGTACCATATACAATTGTATGACAGATTACATAATTAATTGAGGTAGAGTTATAAGTGGACCGACAAGTACTTTTAATTATTAAGACTCTAGATTAACGAATTGAGTTTAAGTATGATTAATTCAGTGGGGATAAAATCTAAAGAGCAAACAATAGATTAGTAACTCTAGGTTGTTCTTTTAAATACTTGTCCTAATTAATTTAGAAAGCTTGGTTTTATTTTGCTTTAATTTCTTTTCACTTGATTTCATTAAATCTTGATTTTCTCAACTTAAACAAAAAGATGATTTTTATTGCCTAATCACTGTTAACTAAGTTCTCTGAGGGATCGACCTTGAATTACCACTATCTATTTTTATAGCCCGTACACTTGCGATGCGTCTTAATATTTGATAGCATCATATGTGCAATCAATAGAGAGAGTTTAGGCAAAAATTATAAATTTGAGAAATAACGTAGATTGAAATATTACATTTAAAATTAAAGCAAATCCCCCTACTAGAGATTTGGATCCTCTCTTCTTATCATTTTTCTCTTCTTTTTCTCCTCATCCCATCCTTACCATTCTAAATATAAGATCAACTTAAGTCTTAACTAATTAGAAAAATGAGAAAAAATGCATGTTGAATTTCAAAACGATAAATACGTGATTTTAACAAATTCTGACGTATAAAAATTATTACAAGAATAGTTAGCATCAACTATTTGTCATTTTGAAATCTAATGGGTATTTTTTTTGTCATTTTCCCTAGTTATTTGTAATTTATGATATAGAGAATTTGTGACATTTATTCAAATATGACTCTACTATTTAATTACTAAAATTTAATACGCAAAGATAAAATAATATTGTTCAATAAATAGGATATATTATGGAAAAGAAAATTTTAATATATGGTTGACAAGAACAAATGTGACCTTATATTTAATTAGAATCAGGCTAAAATCTTCAAGTAGACGTTATATTTATGATAAGAAGCAGTGCGTGTGAGAGAGAGAATTTTGCTATACTAGCATGACAGCGCAGAACCTCTCCATTGCGCCTTCATTTAATTGAAACGGCCTCGTTTCCTTTTTTTTTTTTTTGGAGAAAAATGGCAGCTT
The DNA here is from genome assembly GCF_004799145.2 of Neltuma alba. NCBI lineage: Eukaryota > Viridiplantae > Streptophyta > Magnoliopsida > Fabales > Fabaceae > Neltuma > Neltuma alba. The sequence goes on from NW_021634588.1 coordinate 87,937, forward strand.
TCTTTTCCAATCCCGTTTGGCATCCATCCCAAATTTGTTTCGGCCTCTCCTTTTTTTGCAGCTGAGCAAGAAATTCTGGGTTTTGTCTCCAAAAAATTTCGCAAGTCATATGTGAAAAGAAATCATCGAAGAAGTTGCTCACTGGTTCACCACTTGTGTTTGTTGGTTGCCTCTTCGTTCGTTATATACCTCTGTTTTATAGTTTGTATGCAATCCTTTGAGTTTTTTGGCAGGTTGTTTCTTACGATCATTTAACCAGGAAAAGAAAGAATCATTTCATTTTATATTTATACTTTTGCTGGCCTCTTACATGTTTCATCACCTTTGTCCTGGGTGATTTTTGGATGATCACCCGATATCAGTTTGCCAAATCTGGGATGCACACGAAACGGGACTGGGAAAGAAAGCTGCCAATTCTTCTTTTAAAATAAGCAAACGATACCATTTAAATTAAATGGCGGCGTAATGGGGAGGATATGCAATGGAGAGGTTACTCGCCGCTAATATGATCCATCTTCATGAATTATAGGTAACACGTCTCAAGTGTGGTAGCTTCATCTTTGGCCTTCGCATGATTTGCACAATTCATGAAAGCCCTCGCCGAAATAGCTAAAGGTGCAACCCAACCTTCGATTCTGCCAGCCTGGAACAAAGATCTTCTAAGCGGAAGAGACCCACCAAACATTGCACTCACCCATCATGAGTACGATGAAGTGGTCGGCAACCCTGTTCCCTCCACCAACTTTGTTCATCGGTCTTTCTTCTTCGGACCCTCCGAAGTCTCATCCTTCCGTAGATTACTTCCCAACCACCTAACCCAATCAACCTCATTCAAGCTCGTCACGGCTTGTCTCTGGTATTGTTGTACAAAAGCTTTAGAACTAGACCCACAAGACGATGTTCGTCTCATGTTCCTGGCTAATGCACGTATGGGACGTGATAGATTCAACCCTCCATTACCAAAAGGGTATTATGGGAACGCCGTGGTGTTTCCAACGGCGTTTTTGACTACCGGAAAACTGTGTGAGAGTCCGTTAGAGTATGGTTTGGAGTTGGTTAGAAAAGCAAAGGATGTAGTGAATGGCGAGTATTTTCACTCTGTGGTTGATCTGTTGGTGAGCAGAGGTTGTTTATTGTTGCAGATTTTTCTCGTCTTGGATTTAAAGATGTTGATTTTGGGTGGGGCCAGGCTATGTATGCTGGTCCTGCTTTGAGTGGACTTGGCACATTTCAAGGATTCACTTTCTACGTTGGATATACGAATAGTAAAGGTGAGGAAGGAAGAATCATACCTCTTTGCTTGCCACCAGAAACCATGGAGAAATTTGCCAAAGAGTTGGATCTCTTGCTTAACAATGCTGACCAATCTGCCATTGATGGTTAATGCGTAGATGCATGCAAAAATGCCGTCAAGTATTTGCATAGTTATTGTGTTTGTGTGTGTGTGTGCGCGCGCGCATGTCGTATGTATGTTCATGTTTGTTTATGATGATGTCCGTTGTAATGCATTGAGGCTGTTCTGCAGTAGCATACCATGGGGTACGGTAGTGGAGGTGCCTTTATTAATATGAGAGTTTTGTTTAGCAAACCATAATTTTCCAGTGAAATTGTTGCTAAGTTAGATTGAAGTTTACTAGAAATCCCAATCTGATTCTGGGACTGGTGGATGATATGGGATGATGATTGAGCCAGACACATACTTTTGATCAGCTTGAACCATTTTGGTTGCCGGTAATCAGAGACATTATTGCTTGTGTATGGTCAGTTTGGTCACCTAATATATGCTTGGGGATGAAGCCCTCCGGTGTCACCAACTAAGGAAAAGAAGAAAATATGTGACCAATTAAGGCTTTAATAAAATTTTGTACCATAATGGCTGCTACCTTTATGGTTTGATCCATTATCTCTGAAAGTAGTGGATGTTAGTGGATAATTGTATTATGTAATGAACATAATGGTTAAAAGGAGCCATACTTTTTCTTTGCCAAAAAACAGAACTACAGATGATGAAATTTCTAATTTAACACTAACACTGCATTGATTACAGAACACTCTCAACACGGATTAGGGAACTTTGCAGCGGCTGACAAGTGACCTGGCTTTCATCTTACATAAAGAGAAAGAAATACAGACAAAACAAGAAAGTAAAATAGAAGAGCAGATCCAGTCGTGCTCGCTTGTAATACACCATCCCATTCCCAAATGTAGTCGAAACCTCGCCAGCAGGATGATTATTTCTGCAACTTTCTCCAACCATCTATGTAATCAAGCAAAGTTGTCACATATTCTTAAATTATAACAAGTATATATAGGCTTAGATACAATTCACATGTGTCACATGCTAACAACAATTCACTAATTTATTGCAACGCGCATGCTCTTCAACCAGCCTTAGGGCCTACATTATATTTATATTCACATGAGATTGAGAGTAACAAACGTAACATTAAGAAATTTTTTTGAATAAAAATACGTAAAAATTTTGAACTTATCATCATAGTAAACAGTTTCTCTAGATTGATGATATGTTGCAATTCACAACAACAATCTAGCAAATGAATAATCTGATTATCTGGGTATCACAATTGTATTGTAAGAAAAATGTTTACCTATTAGTGTTGGAATCTTCTCTTTATCTTTGCCTTCAAAATAGCAACTTGAACATAAATCCAGTTGTACGTGTTTTCAAAGAAGTGGAAAAAGGAATGCCGCCAAGACTTTTTGAGAATTAAAGTCCCACAAACTCCCCAAAACCCAGTAATGAAGCCAAGAGCCATGCTAGCATAAAACCCAAAGCTTATGAGATTATCATCTCCATCTGCATCAATGTCACGTGCATTATTGGGATTCAGATTTGAATTCCCATCTTCTGGACATCTCTCTGTAAGTGGCATGCCACAAAGCCCCTGGTTTCCTATATAACCGGAGGCATTGAAGGATTGAAGTTGGGTGCCCGTTGGAATTTTTCCTGATAAATTGTTGAAGGCCAAGTTCAACATACTGAGAAAACTCAAATTTGAGAAGCTGATTGGAATTTCACCAAAAGAGAGTTGTATGACAAATCAAGTGATTCCAGCCTTTCCATTTGACCCATGTTGATAGGAATGCATCCTTTCAAATGATTTCTGGACAAGTTCAGGGAAGCCAATGCCACAAGTGCAGCTATGCTACTTGGGATTTCTCCTATTAAGTCATTGCATGAGAGATCAATGGTTTTCATGAATCGAAGATTCTTACTGTACTCAACATATGCTCCTTTCCATGACAACATTGCTGTGTCCATGAATGATGATTCAGAATGGTTTCCAAAAACATAATAAGAAATTTCTTGGCTCACAGATGTCATATTTGACATAGCATTCAAATTACCAAAGCAATGAGGTATATTTCCTGTTAAATTATTTTTTGAGAGATCTAAGATTTGAAGATGTGGCAAATTACATAAATTTGTAGGAATGCTTCCGTGAAGCCTATTTGCTTGCAAACGTAAGCCGATCAAATTGTGGCAGTACTGTCCTATCCATGATGGCATTTTTCCAGTCAAATTATTCTGTCCAAAATCAATGAACAGCAAGGCCGAAGAATTCATCAAAGCTGGCAAATTCCCAGAGAGGTTATTGCTATTCAGATGGATACTTTCAAGATAGTTCAAAGTACCAACTGAGTTTGGTATTGGTCCAGAGAAATGATTGTTTTCCAATCTTAGAACATCCAAGGAAGGAAGTTGGCCCCAACAATCAGGAAGTTTTCCCGACAAAAAATTGCTTGAAATGTCAAGATGATATAAACCTGCTTGAAGAGTTGCACAAATGACAGATAAGGTTCCTGCAAGCATATTGTTTGAGAGAACCAACGCCCTTGTTGCATTTGGTGGGAAATATGGTAGGGGACCGGAGAGATTGTTGAAACTCAAATCCAAAATAAGATTGTCAATTTTCAAGAGTGATTTTGGCAACTCCCCATAAAGTTTGTTATGGGAAAGATTCAAGTATTGTAAAGAAGATTGCCAAAGCCATTGAGGAATTGAATCTGAAATTGACGCATGCGAAATGTCCAACCTGTTAAGCTCCCTTTGATACTTTAACCAGCAGGGAAAGTGGGGACCAAAATTACACGATGCTGCATGAAATTCTCGCAATTGAAAAGGTGGCACCCAATGCGAACTGAAGTTGAAAAAAATCATATTTTGTGACGCATCTAAAACTGTCAAGTTAGAGAGAGTTGAAAGATGTGTTTCATTAATGACAGAATTCAACCTATTGTTGGACAGATCTAAGTACGTCAACGATATAAATCCGGCAAACACCGGCAATGGCCCTGTTAAATTGTTATGACTCAAATACAATCCGGAAAGGTGAGATAAGTGCCCAAATGATTGTGGAATTGACCCATGAAGATTAGTGTTCTCAAGATCTAAAATCTCTAGATTTGAAAATCTTGAAAAATTGGGAAATGGTCCGCCACTAAAAGGATTGTCACTTAAAACCAACTCCTCTATACTATTTTGAGCGCACCTTAACTGTGGTATCCAATTACTTAATTGATCTGAAAAACTGTTATAGGACAACCATAACGTTTTCAATATGCACAAATTTTGGATGGATTTTACCATGCTATCCTCAAGTTTATTCCCTTGAAGATCTAGAAATTCAAGAGACGTGGTATTTGTGAAGGCATCGGACGGAATACGTCGCAAAGAACTTTGAGAAAGATATAAAGATTGAAGAGAAATCATATTTGAAAAAGCTTTGGGACCAAGTTGCAAAGGATTTGAACCAAGATCTAGAACTTGAAGGGAATTTATATTCAGAGCATTTGGAAAAATATGTTCCAAAGCGTTATAAGAGAGATCAAGCTCTGTTAAGACGTTGCTAACGTTAGACAACCACGGTAGAATTGAAGAGTCTAAATTATTTCCTGAAAGAGAAAGGACTTTGAGGGATGCGGAAGAGTTTGTATGGACAAAAGAGGCAGGATTGACATGATGAAATATAAGAGCACAACTGTCCAAGTAAATCTCAGACAGATGAGGAGCTTTGGATAATGATGATTGCCAATCAACAGCTTGACTCAGATTAACGCCTGAGAGGGAAAGAGATCTCAAAGAAGAAAGGTGAGAAATCCACTCAAGATCTTTCACAATCAAATCATTATAGCCAAGGTGGAGATATTCCAAACTGGATAGATTCTGCAGTCCACGAGGAATAGTGCCACCAATTGAAGCATACGAAATACTCAACCCTCTTAGTTGACCAAGTAAGCCAATGCATTCTGGAATATTGCTCCCTTCGAAATCGTTTTCATCGAGATCCAAGTAAGTTAGATGCCGCAAATCACATAATGAGGAATCAATATTACCTCTCAATCGAGCAAGATCGAGCTCGATAACGTGACCAGTCAAATTACTGCATGATACTCCACTCCACTCACAGCAATCAGCTTCACTTTTCCAGGTGGATAACATGCCGAACTCATCAACGAAACCATGTTTTAATTTGAGAAGAGCTTCCTTATCTGTCTCTGCGCAACTGATGTTTACATTGGAACATCCTGCACACCAAAAGAGACATAAAACTCCAACAAGCCAAAAGAAATTGAACTTAGAGCTGAACATGCCTAGGATTCTTTTCATTTGGATATGGTAAGAACAGGGGAGGCGTCTTGTGGATGTGAAGTGAGTGATCCATGGGTCATTTATACACAAGCGGTTCACGAAAGTTTTCAAATAATTTTATTTTAGAATGTAGAAATATTGGCGTCAACTAACGTGATAAATATTAATAACTCAGTAGAGGAAGATTTTTGGTTCATGAAAAAGGACTATAATTTTTATTTAAAGTAAAAAAAATTGATGTTTAAAACATTCTTATCATTTAATTAATTTGATTAGTCTAAATTTTCTACTCAGAAAGCAAATTATCTGAATCAGCTAATGAAATTTTATTTGAAATGATTGTTTAATTTATAACCTCAAATTAATTCATCAATAGTTAACATTAATAACTCTCATATGAGGCATTCTGGTCATGAAAGGTCTCTAAAAATAATACGGAGAAAAGGTTGTCGTTGCATGAACGATTGATTTGTGTCATTAATCTTTAACAACGTCAGTGGCACACTCATCAACATCACTATCATTTGAGGAAATTACCATTGACGATTATGTGGTTGGAAATTTTTGTTCATGCTGTGAGAAGGTTCGTCTCCTTTTTCGTTCTTCAATAGATGAACATATGGATCAGACTTGAACCAAGATCTACGTATAAAGCACAAATCACGCCAAATTTCTTTTAATTTTATTGAAGTTAATATTAATTATCTGAGTCTAATGCCTTCAGTAGAATTTTAAATTATCCATCCACATATATCATTATTTATTTATTCTGGTGAAATACGAGGAGCATATTTTACCAGCAGTAAAAGCTAATCTCTTTTGGGTAATATAATAAACAAATCTCTTCAGCTAAATTTTCTCCATTCACAATTATTAAGAACCAATCATCTAATTGACACGCATATTGTCTCATTTTGATTGGTTGAAGAATATATGTGTGTGAATATATGTATTACGTATAAAAATATTGTTATAATTCATCAAGTAGATGTCCGAAAAACATCACAGAACATCAATATTCTCTCAAAACCTTCCCTAATTTTCTAAAAAATTTTCCTATTTTTATTTTTTTTATAATTAATTTGATCAGTTAAGTTTTCTCTTAAAATGGAAACTCGTTTGATAAAAGTTCATTTGAAATAATTATTTAATTTCTAACTTAAAATTAATCAATAGTTAATATCAATCACTCTCATTTGAGGTATTAGGGTAACAAAGGGCGTCCAGAAAAACAGAAATAAGAAGTTGCTGTAACATTCATGACTAACTTGTATCATTAATTTTTAATAATATATCTGACCGTTTTCTACGAAATTTTTGTGATCGCAAATTTTCATTCATGTCATATGAAAAGGTTCATCTCTTTAACCGTTTCAAGCTTGAATATGCCAATCAAGCTTGAATCAAAATATAAATGACGCCGAATTTAATATTCTGAACTTAGTATTAATTACATTTATATGAGACTATAAATGACGCCGAATTCCTTTTAATATTATTGAAATTAATATTACTTTCATTTATATATATGAGACTATAAATGACACCGAATTTTTTTTTAATATTATTGAAATTAGTATTAATTTTATTTATATCAGTCTCATTCCCTCAAAATATAAAACTTAAATTGATCATCCACATATATCGTTATTTGTTTATTCTCGTGAAATACGAGGACCATACTCCACTGACCGTAACCATTAAGGCTATTCTCTTCTAATTGAACAGTTAGATATCAAAATGTGAAAGAAAAAAATGAGTATGTTGCGTTAATTTATTAGTGCTTCCTCCCAATAATATAAATAATATAAAAATTAGATAACTAATTTAAAAATATTGGTTAAATTAATTATTTGAAATAAATATATATTGATTTTTTTAAAATGTCATTACCAAGCGCATGCATTATAATTATCTTTTAATAAAATCTTGATATGTGTAATTAATAAATTTGTTTAAAATAAATTATAAATTATGACACAAAGGGAATTATCAGAGTCAGAGTAAATTCCTACCTTATCTTTTTATAGCTAACGTGCGTCAGTTTGATTGGTAAGGGCAAGGCGGTGCCTTAAATAATGACTCTTTTGTCTGTACCATATAAAATGGCAAAATCACTATTAAATTTTAAAATAATAAATATGTGATTTTAACATATTTTGACTCAAAATCATTAGAAAAGTAGTCAAATACTCAAATTTTTTTATAAGAGTAGTTAGCATGACATATTTATCATTTTAAAATTTAACAGATATTTTTCCTTTATTTTTCCTAATTAAGTTACATAAATTAAAAAAATTAGTTATTTATAAAAAATGTATTATTTTTTAAAAATATCATCTTTAACTAGTTGCATTAAAATTAGCCATAACTGAAAATCCTTTTAATATGTACAATCTCTCTCGAGCATTAGAGATTTTTTTTTAAACCACTTTAATCCTTTTTGTATTTCCAGGATACTTAAAAATCTCACTCCCTACTATAATTAATGGATTACTCTTCATTTGATAACCCCTTTATTTCTTGGGGAGCATTGAAAATCTATAAGTAATTTTAGAAAATTCGAAATAGCGTGGCTTAAGTCTCTATTTTAAGATCTCAACTTGCTTTCCATTCCTGAAAAGCATGCAACCGAGCATCGTTCATTAACGGCTTTTTATTCTTCTTAACCTCTCTTTGCTTGCACGATAATATTTATACATACTTAAGTCACAATCCTGTTAATTTGATCAGTCTTAATTCTTATTAAGAAGGCAAATTGTTTAAACCAACTGATTAAAGTTTATTTGAAATAATTCATTAATTTATAACTTAAAATTAATTAATGGTTAATATCAATCATTCTCATTTCTGGCATTTTGGTCATGAAAAATGTTTAGAAAAGTATAAATAAGAAGTTGTCGGGGCATGCATAACTGACTTGTGCCATTTATTTCTAGTAATGCGAGTGGCAATCGAATTTATTATTACCATCACTATCCTTGACAATGATGTGCTTGCAAATTTTTGTTCATACCGTGTGAGAAGGTTTTTCTCCTTTGTTCAATAGATGAATATACCGATCAAACGTGAATCAAAATCTATGTATAAAATATAAATCACGATTAATTTCTTTTAACTTTGTGTAGTTAATATTAATACAAGGCAACAGCGGAGGGACTGTGGCTTTTCCAACTTTTCATACGTGTAAGTCATAATTGAATTAAAACTTAAAAGGTTAATTTTTCTCTTAAACTAAAAACAAAATAGACTAATATGTATTAACATAATTCCGACCTTATCTTTTCTTAGATACCACGTATAAATTGGTTGAAGAAGATACATATCAGGAGCTCCATTGACTTGAAGGTCAAAATAAATAAAAATTAAAAAGAATAAAGACTCGTTTGGCTCTTCTATAGAATATTCTACACGTAAAGACATAGATATTGCAGTAGTGGTAATAGAATTAATAAATGGTTAACATCAATCAATTCCATGTGAGGCATTATGGTCATGAAAGGCGTCTTAAAAAGTAGAAATAAAAGATTGTCGTGGCATGTATGACTGAGTTGTGCGATAAATTTCTAATTACGTAAGTAATACTTCTCGAATTTAGCAACACTGACAATCAACATCATTTGTGGAAATTATCATTAACAATTACGTGGATGGAAATTTTTATTTATGCCGTATGAGAAGGTTCATCTCCTTTGTTTTCTTCTTTTTCAATAGATGAATATATATACCAATTAAGCTTGGGCATATAAAAGATAGATTACATTGAATTCCCTTTAATTTATTCAAACTATTAATTTATCAATGACTCTCTCGCCTTCAATAAAACTTCAAATTATTCATTCATGTACTCCCTCTGATCTACAATATAAGTCACTTCTAGAAGGATTACTTGGTTTAAAATATGAGTCACTTAAAGAGTAATTAATACTTATTTATTAATTTTGTCCCTACAATTAATACTTAAATATAACTCATTGTATTTTTAACTCTCTTCCACAGGTTTATTTAACAAACAAAATTGAAAAAAAAATTATTTAAAACACAACTAATGAATTAATTAACATTTTTTAATATTGACGAAATAGTTAAAATGACTTATATTGTGGACCAAAGGGAATACATCATTATCTATTTATTGTGGTGAAACAGGAGGGGCATTACAACTAATCATTTTAAGGTAATAGACAAATCCATTCCAACTAAATGTGCTCCATTCACAAGGATTACGCATCAAACGTCTAATTCATCTATCTAGCCACTTATTTAAGGTGTGGGAGTGCTACGACGCATATTGATCTGATTTCGGATCCCCTAAGCCAGTTAATTAAGTGAAAAACACACTCCAAATTAAATTAAAAAACATAAATACATATATAACCAATTAGATATCTTTTTTATCAAAATACAAGAAAAATATGTATAATTAGTAGCTTGTTCATAGCATGAACTAGCTTTGATTGATCAGAAATAGAATAGTAGGCATATATTATATAATTCCTGGCTTTTCTTTTTATAGATACCGTGTATTTGTTTGATTGGTTGGGGCATGCATACATACATCCCCCGAACTCCATTGACTTCAAGTTCAAAAAAAAAAAAAAAGAAGAAGAAGAAGAAGAAAAAGGAAAAATGCTTCTACACGCAAGGACATAGATATATTTTGAAGTATGATGAGAGTAGGGGGTCCGAAAAATATAACACAACTATATTAATAAATTTTATTTGTTTTCGAACATATTTTCCTCTGATCCATACTTCAAGTCTCTACATTAAACTGTTTTTGGTTGAAACTCTCGGTTGAAACAATAATATGATGAAGGGGAACTGGGAATTATTGTATTAAGTAAAAAAAATTATATGCCCGCAGAATCTACTGAGGCAAGTAAATATGAGCTAGAAATAAAATAAATTTGATTCTGGCACAAAAATGTTTAATCTATTATCTTTGTAAGTTGAACCATCATTATTTGCGTGGGCAATTTTTTTAATTAATTTAATTTAATTAATCACTAATTAATTAACAAGAAAAATTCATAACTTTGTGTGTGAACTCTTGAATCATTTAAATGTGGTAGTGTTATTATATACAGCCCAAGATATGATCATCCTTGAAAGTTGCCCTTTAGACGCTCCAATGCTACCAGGAGCTTTTGTCTCGATTCTATATCTTATGTTGCCAAGAAGGAGTGTGCGTCTGCGTGTGAAGGGTGTGTGGGTCTTTAAATTGTCTATATTAATTAAAAAAATGATGTTATAACCCCACTGTTAGTTCCTTACCAAACATTCGTCAAACAAGAACTAAAAGAAACAAATTAAAATCATTAACAAGTAAACATATATAATATTGAATATATTTTGAATTAGGGAACTTACAACAGCTAGCTGGTGACCTAGCTTTCATCTTACACAGAAGCATAAAGAGAAAGAAGTCTAAACAAAAACGAAAGTGACATATATAGAAGAGCAGATCCAGTCTTGTAATTCACCATCCCAATAGTTAAAACTCGCCAGCAAGATGAGAATTTCTGCAAGTAGCTTGCAGGGTTGCATTATATTAGTTGTGTATTCACGAGATTGAGATAAACAAATGTAACTTTAAGAAATTTTTTTTGCATAAAAAATTTTGAAACCTTTGAACTTATCAACATTATAAATAGTTTCTCCAGATTGATCACGTATTGCAATGCACAACAATAATCCAGCGGATGAATCTTATTATCATGGTGTAACAATTATATAGTAGTTTAAAAAAAAAAATGTTTACCAAACGGCCATGTTACACTGAGTCTTTGTGACCATTCTTTCCTCTGTCAAATTTGAAGGGGAGGAACCCTGTGTCCACTTGTTTAGTAGCCATGTCTCTCCAAATTCTTCAACGCCATCCTTCCTCTGAATTCAGTATGTCTTCCTGCCATCCCCGAGCAGTTGGTCTCTCTTCTACTCAAAGACCCATCAAACCACCAAGCTCCCCAGCAGGGCCACTGTCATGTCATCAACTCTGGGATGCTTCTATACCCTTTTTTATTGCGCCTCTTCCTGTTTGCTTCTCTTCGACACTCTGATTCGCTGTTACTCTCTTGGCCTCTTTCCTGAAGAAGCTGTTAGGTTTGGTATATCTTCCCTAAACTGCCATGCATTTCTGACTTATTGTTCCTTTGACAGCTATACTTATTCCTTCCTCTGTCATGCCTGTGCCAATTCAAACTGCGTTCACCTTGGAATGCGGATTCATTCTGTCATATTCAAAGTGGGTTTTCACTTTCACTTATATGTACAAACTGCTTTACGTCATATGTACTCAACCTGGGGTCTCTTAATCGAAGCGGCGCAAGTGTTCGACAGAATGCCTGGAAAAAAAAAATACTGTGTTTACATTACTGGCTTGATTAAATGCGGTGAGTTTGACCTTGCCTTGTCATATTTTATAAAATGCCAGTTCGGAGTGTTTTCTCCTGGACAATTATTATGGATGGATTCACACGCATGAATAAGCCTAGTAAATCATTGACTACGTTTAGGGAAATGGTTATTTGAGATAGCATAAGACCAACTGAAGTGACTCTTCTGACCATTTTCCCAGCCATTTCAAATCTTGGGTTCATTGTGATTTGTCAATCAGTCCATGGCCATGCGGAAAGAGAGGCTTCAATGCCTCTGATATACGCATTATGAATTCACTGATATAATCTTATGCAAAATGTGGATGCATAGCAAGTGCAAGCAGATTCTTTCAGGAGATATCTGCTTACAAGAAAAATTTGGTATCATGGACATCAGCGATCTCAGGTTTTGCAATGCATGGTCTGGGAAGAGAGGCTGTAGAGTATTTTGAAACCATGGAAAAGGCTGGGATCAAGCCAAATCATATGACGTTTTTGAGTGTTTTAAACGCGTGTAGTCATGGAGGATTGGTGGAGGAGGGGCTCAAGTTTTTCCATAAAATGGCTAATGATCTTCAGCTTCTGCTTCTGCCAGATATCAAGCACTATGGCTGTCTAATAGATATGCTTGGAAGGGCAGGCAGGTTGGAGGAAGCTGAAAATATTGCTTTGCAGGTACCTCCTGAGGTTGCCAATGTCGTGATTTGGCGGACACTTCTACGTGCTCGCAATTTGCATGGAAATGTTGAAATTAGTCAGAGGGTGATGAGGGGAATACTGGAGATGGAGAGAGAGTATTCTGGGGATTATATTCTTATGTCCAATATTTTTGCTGGTGTTGGAAGGTTTGGAGATGCTGAGAGGTTAAGAAAAGTAATGGATATGAGAACTGCTTTTAAACTTCCTGCCTACAGTTTATTCTAAATGCTATAACATTTCTATTTAAAACAGACAGGCAATTTCGCTATAAAAGATATTCAGAATATGCTTAAGGCATCAAATTGTGGTAATGCACATTACTGTATTTGTTTTGTTTCCTTCGGGTTTTTAACTGTCTAGAGCATATAAAAAGGTTGTTTGGAATTTTCATTTACGAATTTTCAAATGTGTTTGTGCTCCACCTTCCAAACCTTGGTGGCTTCTGCATGAAAGACTTTTGTCTGATTTTAGGAATACAAGAATAGAAACTATTTACGAAGTTCCCACGTATGAATCTAACTTGATAGCCTATCCAAAGCAGCTTGGTGTCTAATGTATGTCCGACAGTGATGCCTGGGGCTTTGGCATATGAGTGCTTCCTGGACTCACAAGCATTCCAATAGTTATTTTAACTCTAGATCTTCCATTCCTTCCTGGGATCTTGACAAGGTTTTGCTGAAAGCCAAATTCTGAGTTGTTTCTAACTTAAAATCTCCGTTTCTTGTGTTTTTCTTTAATTAATTAATGCCTTCCACATTTACGAAACATATCTCAGTTTGGATAAATCATATACGTCAATATACATTATTTTAATGTATGTGATGGAGTAGTGCTCTGTTTTGACATTTTGAGCTTCTGAATTTTGCCATTTGAATTTCTGATTTCTACCGTCTGGTTTTACCTTTCTTTCAAAGCCAACCACAAATTTAATTCATGAGTTCCAATTCCCTTTATTGGGAGTTTAATATCTAATCTCTTCCATTCCTATTTTCTGTGATGTCATCCTCAGTTGAAGAGCTATGGTTCAATTGCAAGTGAGAACTGCGGATCTTCTCTATGCTTCTCTTCATTGTAAACTAAAAATGACCTGAAGTAGCAGAGATCTAAAAGTGAAGCAGAGCAAGGAAACACATCCTGGCCAGAATTTGTGCCCACAAGGGGACCTGATAAAACCCGGAAGAAGGATTATATACGTTACGGAGGGCATATCTTAATTGGTGTTCGTGGTCCAAGAGCGGATGCTGCAACACTGAGAAAGCAATTGATTGAGTTTTGCGATCAGAAGCATATGCTTAAGCTTGATAATGAGAGCCTCCCTATAGAAATATCACTAAAGGTATAATGTTCTTGATCATGTATTATGCAGGAGGGTGGTCTATCCAACCCTTCGATACACTGCTACTGGTGGCAAAATCATCAGTGAAAACGGTGTAGGAACCCTTTTATTAGTCACCACAAGTTTAAAGCAATGCATTAAGCAATTCAGAAAGTTGAACTTTGTCAAGGGAGATAGAGACCCAGATCCACAGCCTTGTTTTGGAGTGTTTCATGCCACTCAAGTTCATACCAATGCTCAAATAAACAAGTTTTTGTCAACCATGGTTGAATGGTACAGGTTTACAGACAATAGCAATTACATAGTACGAGGTTCTATTGCAAAGTTATATGCTGCCAAATACAAGCTCCGTTCACGAGCAAAAGTATACAAGATTGGTTCTCGAAATTTGAGCCGTCCGTTCAAGGAGAAAGAAGGCCAGTCTCCTGAGTACCATAATTTGCTGAGGATGGGTCTTGTTGAATCAATTGATGGCCTCCAACATACTAGGATGTCTCTTGTGCCTGAGACGGACTACACTCCATTTCCAGGTAATTGGATACCTGACCATGAAAAGGCATTGCTAGAATATATAAAACTTGAGGATCCGAAGATTTTGGAGGAACAAAGGAATTCCATGAAGGAACAAGGCCTTGTTTCACCTCAGGATTACATTTCTATGCTTGTTTGGAATTTACAAAAGAAGTTCTTTCTTGGTAGATCAGGTTTCCTTAATACAGAGAGACGAAAGCATTACAAAAAGCAATGGGCAATTGCTGGAAGGCTCCGACCAGGGCAAACATATTGACGTAAGCAAAGAAGAGGAAGATACTGATGAAAGGATCGATGAAGCACGGATGTCACAAATGGTTTTGTAAGATGTAACAAATGGTTTTGTAACTCTGTAATTTTTATTTAGTTATCTATAACACGTCCCCCCCCCCCCCCCAAAAAAAGAATGTTTCAAGAAATTTTGAGTCTCAAATGGCAGAAAATTTGACACTGCTTTTTTTTTTTTTTTAAGGTAAAGTTTTCAAACTATGGTCCATATATGATGATTATCAGTGCATTTGTAGAGTTCCTTTCTAGTGTCTTAACTACAGCAGCACACTGCATGTTGAATAATGTAATTAATAGCCTTGGAAATGATATTGAAAGCTAAGAGCGTAGAAGATTAAACCATTGGTCAAATTATTTGCCTAACCTTTGTGTTGGTATATATTGTCGTGACTTGAGATACAAGTTGTAATGATAATTGATAGGGTAAGCTCTCTAGAGAAGGCATGAGTTTAATGCAGCAACTAGTGATCAATGTGTCAGTATGCATCAGCTTTCAGAAATTGCTGAGCATCTTGAGGTAGCCTCTTGCCACATATGGTATTGCTATTAGTAGGTGCCTCTTAAAAGTGGCCAACATGTTGCCTTCCAAGTCCATGATGTTGATACTTTCTGTCTTAAATATAAGATCTCGTTTATAGTTACAAATTAGATCTTATATTTAAGATTAGAAGTAGTATTTATCATATCGGAGCTGGATTCAAATATTCAATTATACATGCAAATATAAGAATTACTATGTGATTATACTGTGGAAAACATCAGAATGCTGAAGAACATCCAGAATATGCATTTTTATTTCATCTGATAGCCTAGGAATTTTTGGTGAACTTTTATTCTCCTTTTGGCACCAGATGCATCCAACATATCTTTTTTAAATATTGTTTGCGGTCCTTAATATAAGAGTTAGATAATGATTTGATTTTCAAGCCAAAAAAAAAGGTAATGATTTGATTTAGTTTTAAATATAAGATTTTATTTCACTGTCTCTTAAATTTATAATTTATTCTTTAAAGTATTCCTATTATATTAATGGTAGTTATGATTAAAATGATACTTTAGAAAAATTAGCCCATACTTCTTAAAGATAACTAATTT
Source organism: Neltuma alba (assembly GCF_004799145.2). Taxonomy (NCBI): domain Eukaryota; kingdom Viridiplantae; phylum Streptophyta; class Magnoliopsida; order Fabales; family Fabaceae; genus Neltuma; species Neltuma alba. The sequence continues at coordinate 103,880 of NW_021634588.1, forward strand.
AACTAAATTTTTAATTTATCTAAATTAGTTAAGTAGTTCTTACATTTATGATTAAAAGCAATGAGTTTTGTGAGCATGACACAGAGGAAATAACAAATGATGACTTATTTTGGTAATAATTTTTGCAGAGACGAAGAGGAAACGAATATGTAAATGATAAATGGGCTATTTACTACCTTCAGTCCTTATTATAAGAGTTAGTTTGATATTTAATTTGGTTCTAAATATAAGACTCCAATTCACTTTATCTCTCATATTTATTTATTTATTTTTTAAAGTAGCCCTTGTAATAGTGCACATGTTAAAAATTTCATTAAATGATAGTTCTAACTAATATATAAGATTAGATAACACCTATTTATTACAAATAACTAACTTAATAAACTTTTTTAACCTACTCAAATTAGTTAACTAGCTCTTATATTAAAGATTGGAGGTAGTATTTTATTATTTGATGGTGAGTGTATTTATGTAGTATTTTTCTTTTCAACTCGTTTTGACGGTTCTCATGCACACGTTTATCAGTAGTCCGCTGAATATCAAGTTGCTGATTGAAGTTGGTGAGAATGATAACTTGTCTCCATTTTTTTATGAACAATGAGTCTGGTGGGTCTAACAAATAAATAAACTTAATTACATTGTTATTATTTATAATTAATATTATTTTTAGTTCTTAAAATGAAAGGTGCTTGTGGTTGGATTTAGTCATAAATATAAAAATCATAATTTACTTTATTTCTCATATTTATCATTTTTTTCAAATTAATTTTCCTAATTTATAAATTAATATATATGTATTGTTTTGTAGGAGTATTTTAGCAAGATTGTGTTATTTTTTTTATAACTAACAAATTTATTTGATTTTCTTAATTTATCTAAGGTTGGTATATTTTATCATAAACTATATATATATGAAAAATATGTAGGTTGAGTTTTTTATGTCTATTATGTCAACCAAGTGATATATATATATATATATTTTATTTAAGTTTATAATTAAATGATAATATTTCAAAAATAGGACACATGTCTATATATAATTAGAGAATTTGACATAATAAATATAAAAAATTTGTTGTAAGTATGATCATATATATACACACACATATTGATTGTTCCGTAAACAAACAAGTCATAAAATAAAAGAAAGGACAAATGAGTGTTTTTGCAAGGTGCGTGGTTATCCAAAGTTGATGATCAAGTTGGGGAGATGGAAAATTTTTCTTCATATTTTTTTTTTAGTGAAGAACGAAATATGCCTTTGCCGTGTTTGATACAAAATCTCCAAAAGTAAAATAAAAAAAATAAATTATCTTGCTATGACCTGCGATTAATAATTTTTTTCAAGAATTTTAATTATATTCCATATTAATATAATGATAGTTGTAGAAACAAACAGGTACAAAATATCTATCTTCATAAAAAGTACAATTGCTATGAAATTCTAAATAAAGAACGTAATTACTAAAAAATTTTAATGACAACAGAGCAGCTTATAATAATAAATTTCATGAGAATGAATGACAATTACTCACTTGTCATTGAGATCTACTAGTAATTATTTTCTTTTATTAGGATTTCATTGTAATTCTTTGTTCTTATAAAATTAGTGTTGTTAAATAAATTAATTTGGGAGAAAATGATAGTTTTTTTTTAAAAAAAAATATCCGGCTATTCATATTTGTCACTTGTTTGGGAGAAAATAATAGTTTTTTTTTAAAAAAAATATATCCGGCTATTCATATTTGTAACTTGTAAGTGACATCAACTCTAACTTAAATAGCACAACGGCCTCCTACTTACGCCTAGGATAACTCTGCATATCTTTTTAACATCAAAATGTGTTTCATGTATTTTTATATAAAATCTAAAAGATAAGCTATGCTATCATAACTTATAGATAACGTAATTTATTTTATTATAAGTTAACACACACTTGCATACACATATTTACATATAATATTTGAAAAGTCTTTGGCGGCCGGGGGAAAAAAAACAGAAAAAGTCATGCTATCCAAAAATAATGCTAGTTTTTCACAATTCTGTTTTTTTCCCCAAAAGTTTTCCACAATTCTTATAGTTAACTTGGCTCGAACTAGTTTTATACTCTTTCCATTCTAGACAGAGGAGCGATTTGATGGACTTTGTTTTATTTTGATCTTAAGCGTAAAATTTAATCCCTTATGTCTTCCATATTTGTTAATTTTTTTTTCACAGACTACCTCTGCTAATAGTTTTGACGGGCTTTTTTTTTTTCTTTGCCAACCTGAAGGAGGTGTATTTTACAAAAACTAATATCCCTTTTTTACATATAAATAACTTAACTATATTTCTTAATTGATGTAAATCAATTATCTATCCCCTACTTTTAAAATCAGGGATATATATAAATATATATATTAATAGAATGATATTTTATGTCAATTCCTTTATTTTATTTACTTTTTGAAATGCCTACTTTACAAGTGAGATTTTCAATGGTTTGACTCTCCAATCTCCATTATTAAAGTTAGGGGTGTTCACGGGACGAGACGGGACCGGGACAGGCCCGTCCCGGTCCCGTCCCGGTGAACAGGAACGGGACGGGATTTTTGTCCTGTGTCCCGTCCCGTCCCGTCTCTTTTTTTTTTGCCCCCAATCAATTCTGGACCTTTTTTGAATTGGGCCTAATGTTTTTCTCTTTTTTTTTGTTCTATTTTTTTTTGCCTCCTAAATTTCAGTTCTGGACCTTTTTTGAATTGGGCTTGAGATTGCTTTCCTCTTCTTTTTTTTTCGTCCCATTTTTTTTTTGCCCCCTAAAATTTCAGTTCTGGACTTTTTCTGAATTGGGCCTGATGCTTTCTTTTTTTTTTTTTGGAGCAACCGTAAATTCAAGTTAATTTTGGGCCTTTGCTTTGCTTTTTTAACAAAAACTCCTCTGCAGACTGCAGTCACTCTTTATATATTACAGAAATTAAATCAAAGACTACCTAATTAATGAAAAACACCGTACTCAAATTAACATACCATGCAACCGTCCGTTTAATGAGAATTACAACAAAATGCACATGTCTTATCATTGTTAAATTTATGCCTCGTTACAGTTCACAATCAAAGTTCAGCTTCACTGATATTATATTGAAAACACCAACAGCATCTGAAATTAATCCTGCACCTCTATAAACTGTAACATTAAAAATCCTGCAGGCCACCATTCTTTTTTTTTTTTTGTTCCTGAAGGTCATGGAGTCGCCACTGAAGCACATTCTCCTACATTAATAATAGAAAGATCTGTTAAATTATATAGCAGTTGAGAACACACACATACATATGGAGGACTTATATATATATTGCATGATTCTTGGATGTGTTCGTATCATCCGAATACAAAACGCCAAACCAGTACTTGTCTTCACTCTATGATTGCTATCTCTAGACAGTACACTTGATTGATGATATCAAACTTTCTTACAACACACACACGTTCATGTTTTGCCCTTTTTCATCTTATCCATTTTGAAATGGCACAAATATCAAGCAAATAAGTATGTCAATTTATTTTTTTCCTAAAAATATAATTATTAACATGTAAAGAAAATTAAACTCATTAAAAGAGATATACTAACATATACTTGATTTACAAAATATGAATTAATATCCATTCAATGACCATATATACCATCGATCCTATCTTAATTCATGTGCTGTAGTTGAGGGGACATGAGAAGCATAAAAACTTAATGCATGTATTCATTTGATGTTAATATGTAACAGGGAGAAAAAATTGACGCTAATAAGTAAGAAACAAGGCAAGCAATGCAAGTCTTGCATTCTCAAGGTCTTTAATATTTTGAATCACTTTTTAGCAATCAAGAACACAATAATAAATCTGCAATCCAAGCAGAACAATCCACCATAATTCATTTTTAAGACAATCATAACACAATCAGTTCAAACCAAAACAAGCAAGACATAATAATATAAAAATTTCAATCCATGACATTAAAGGTAAATCAAAACAACTAACCATGAGCCAACTACAAAGCAATTTAACTTTCCAAGAGATTTGAAATTGAAGCTGTTAATTGCTCTTCTGCAAAAAAAAAACACCATAAAAAGAACAATTTGTTAGTGCCTTAGTGTTATAAAGTATTTAAACAAAACTGAAAAAATAAATTAAATAAAATAAAAAATAAAAATTACCAATATCAGTATCATTGAAGTTATCAATATCAAATCCCTTTACTTTTGATGTAGATGGAGATAACCAATTCTGTGCACAAATTAGTGCCTCAGCAATATTTGATGATAGGGAACTTCTGAATTCATCAATGACACGACCTCCCGTACTAAATGCAGATTCTGAAGATACAGTGGATACAGGCATGGCCAAGACATCACGTGCAATCAATGAAAGGATTTTGTATTTAGAACTATTTACTTTCCACCATGCCAAAATATCAAAGTTAGGATGAAGAACATCAACTAACTCAGCTTGAAAATACCTCTCCACTTCTGCATATTTATCTGTTTCAACTTCAACCTCGTTTTGGGCAACAAATAGTTGCAGTAGAGGCCTAGATTCCAACATTGCCATCTAAAGTTGACTTAAGCCAGCAGGTTCACTTGATGCTTGTGTCTGACTTTGATTTTGAGATTCAGATGTGTTTGTTTCATGCCCACTTAAATAGAAGTCATACAAACAATACAAGGCATTTGTGACTCTATTTGTCATGGCTTCCGTTGTGTAGAATCAGGGAACATCTCATGAAAAGCAAGCTTCAAAAACTTCATTTTATACCTAGGGTCAAGAACCATTGCTATTACCAACAAAGGATTGAGATTCTCCAACTTTCCCCAATACTTTTCATACTTAACTTTCATCCTCTTAGCCATATCAGACACCAGAAAATTAGGATTATTTGCCCTTGTATGCAAGATAACAAACACATCAGCTATATGTTGAAAGCATACATTTGAGGTAACATAAAGTGATCCTGAAAATTGCAAAGTGATGTCATAGAACACTTTTAAAAAGACAACAAATTCTTTAGCATCTTTCCAATTGGAAGCATCAGGAGGACCAATTAATGTTTTCTCCACAAAATAGTTTGTGTAATCATTATCCTCTTTCTCCATTCTTTCAAAGACGCTACTGAATTTAATAGCATTCTCCAACATGATGTAAGTTGAATTCCACCTAGTTGGACAATCCATGGTTAGGAGGCTCTTAGAGTCAATTTTCATTTTCTCAACAAGCTCTTTGAATTTAAGCAACCTTCCTGGAGAAGACCTCACATATTTAATGGCATTGCGAATGGCTTCAATAGATTTGTGCATGTCCTTCACACCATCACAAACAATTAAATTCAAAATATGTGCACAACACCTCAAGTGCAAGAAGTCCCCATTACATACCAAACCATTCCAATGGCTCAAAACATCTTTTAATTTTGCCACTGCATTATCATTTGAAGACGCATTATCAACTGTGATAGTAAACACTTTCTCAATGCCCCAAGCTAATAAATATTTCTCTATTTCTGATGCAATTGTATCACCCCTATGATTTTCAACTACACAAAAATTCAAGATTCTCTTTTGATATATCCATTCCTCATCAATCCAGTGAGCAGTCAAGCACATAAAGTTAGAATTCTGACAAGAAGTCCATGTATCTGTAGTGAGGCAAACACGAACTTTGGTTCTTTTAAAATACATTTTCAACTTCCTCGCTTCTTCAAGATACAAACCCAAACAATCTCTAGTGACAGTCGCTCTTGATGGGACTTGAAAATGGGGTTCTATCCTAGTCATCATTTCTTTAAACCCATCACCTTCCACAACTCGAAAAGGCATTTCATCCAATATAACAAATAATGCAACACCTTTTCTACATTCTTCTTGATTAGATACATGATGACTCAATGTTTTAGAAGAACCTAATTGAGAGCTTGACAACAAAGATTGTGTCTTCTTATTAATTCGGTTTGGATTTAAGACACACCTCTCTATATGTTTTTTTAATCCACTTGTCCCATATGAAGAGTGACAAGCAATTGTTGTTGGACAATACTTGCACTTTGCTCGAAGTTGCCCATTTGTCTGGCTTAAAGGAAGCTTGTCAAAATGATCCCAAACCGCAGATTTCTGTCTCTTTCCTCTTGGTTCATCTCCTTCCTCACCCTCAATACTTGTCAAACCAGTGTCTTTTTCCTTTTCATTAACAGGTGTTTCTATAGTTCTACTTTCATTTTCACTATAATCTTCTTGACTAGTTTGTGCATTCAACATCTTTAAAATAAATTAAACTTCTTTTCTGCATAAATAGAAAAAAAAAGCACAAATAATTTACAACTGAAATTGCTAACTAACTAATCAGTAATCAATATCCCCAGTTCGAATTCAATATATATCCTCACAACACAGACAACAATCTGACATCAAATACAATATATATCATTTAACTAAGCTCAATTCGAATCATGCATGGATGACACTTCCATTAAATGACAATATATCCTCAGTTCGAATTCAATATATATCCCCACAGCCAGTCAAACCACACTTCACAGAATCACAGCAAAGTTGTCCAAAATTTTAAAAAAAAAATAGCAGAGACAGTTACCTCGCAGATGAATTGATTCAGGGTGTGTTCACACTTCACAGCAAAGGCACGGCACCACGGGCACTACAGAGCTGGCGCAGGGAGAGACATGGCGAGAATTTTAATTCAGGGCGATGCAATTTTTCAGTCAGCTCCAGGATTATGCAATCATGGGTAATTTTATACTTTTCAGTGATTGTCAATGGCAGAGAATTAGTGGAGACTCAAAGAAGAAGAGGCGGGAGAGTACTCACCAGCGTCAGAGACTCAGAGTGCAAAAAATCCGAGAAAGAGAGGGCAGTCGGGCACGCGAGCTCTACGGTGGTCACTATCATGTGTGCGAGAGTCGGGATCGCAGGAGTAACAGAGCGCAGCCGCGGGGAAGGAACGACGAGGAAGAGGCGTGCCTAAGGCAGAGGCGCCGAAGCCGTCGAGGTCACGGGAGAGTTCAGTACAGACTATAGAGTGCGGGCGCAAGATAAAAAATCTGACGAAGAACGCTAGCGAGACGGTGGTCTAGATTCAAGATCCAAATGTGGCTTTGGCTTCAGCTATCTCCTTGTGCGCGAGAGTCGGGAAAGGAGTGAGCAGACCTTCGGTCGCAGAACGACGGAAGAGACAGATTTCAGCAGCTCTGATTTCTGAAGCCAGCGGAAGCAAAGACTCAGTTGGACTGAGAGATTCTAAGGGGCGAGAGCGGCAAGACGAGGCGCGGCGTATGGCTAGTATGAACTGAACCTCTATGAGTAATGAGTATGAACTACTAGAAATTTAGGGCTCAGGACTTAGGAGACGAAGGGAGGACCGGATAAATTGAAAATTGCAATTTTTTTTTATAATATATACCCCGGGACGGGACGACCCCGTCCCGTGTCCCGTCCCGTCCCAAGGTACATTTTGTCCCGTCCCGGTATTGTTTTGTCCCGTCCCGTCCCGCCCCAAAGTTATCGGGACCGGGACGGGACAATTTGAACACCCCTAATTGAAGTTAGAAAAGCCATCTCTCCCTCCCTCCCTCCCTCTCCCCTTCTCTCTACTTGTAATGTTCCTCGCAGCCAAGTTGGTCTTTTCTTTGTAGAAGACAAAATATATTATAATAAAAATATCATAACACAAAACAGATATAGAAAGTGAACAAGAATGAGAATTAAAAAGCCTATAAAAAAATGTTGGTTGTGTTATTCAAATTGTGACATCCGAAAAAGAAGCCGTAATTGAGAGGATATCCTATTATATAACATATGCTCCAAATCAGAATTAGAACGATTCAATTGAATGAATTATACCATATAAACTGCTGCAAAGGTAATCCATTAAAAAGATAGAATTAATATCATTGTTGATCCTTATAGCTTTATCTAATTTTGGTTTTGGTTTTTATAGTTTCAAATCATTGGTTTTGATCTTTATAATTTCACGAGCATTTGACCTGATTTTAAGTATAAGGGACAGAAACCATTACGCATTAAAGATATAGAGAACATTTGTTAAACTATTAAATAACTTTCTACAGTTTGAACCGTTAATGCCTGCCGTTAAATAAGTATTAACACCATCAAATACTTCCCTTAAGAAGCACCGAACGTCTTAAACATCTACTCTGCTGACCAGCTCAACTTTGTTTGGAACCTCTATTGCTTGACCCGCTTCTTGCCAAAGGGATAACTCTCGTTATATGCATATATATGATTCGATGATGACACCGTTATATATGCATATATAGCGAAGATTCTGAGAAATCTATAATCGATTCTTGAAGGCATGGGGGCTTGCAATAGTACTCTGTTTTTCTATTACCAAAACAGGGGAAGCTTGAAGAGAATGGTTGGTACGATAGTATGCAAATGGCATAATATTCTATTTTACTCTCAGATTCCGACCGTTCAGATTCTCACTGCTTCCTTAAATAAATAAATAACGAATGGAGGAATTAAAATAAATAGGAGCAAATGTTGCTCTCAAGTGTTGCACATAGAAGCGGAAGAAATAGGAGAGGCAATGTCAAGATAAGCATTGGTGGCTTTTAAAGGAAAGGGATTGGATAAGACGAGACTGAGTCCAAATTGCATCTAGCTTTCACTTCCCTTTGCTCTCCCCCGCCCCCCTAAATTCGTGTTGTTTGGCATGCAAAATACCAAATAATCTCATAAATGGATGAAGTTTTCGGTGGCTACATTGCAGAGTGCGACAGCAACAGAGGTTCAAACGAGGTCAAGCTCATCATTGGAGAAGATATTTCAGACGCTTAGTGCTTCTTAACGGAAGTATTTAACAGTGTTAATGCTTATTTAACAGCAGGGACCAACAGAAAGTTAACGGACCGGTAAAATGAAAAAAATGCTGAGGGACCTAATTTAAAATTGAAGAAAACTATAAGGATTTTCAAATTAATTATCCCAATGATTTATTGAGAACTTGGGCTTAATTAGTTGATCTTAAAGCATGATATATCTTTCACATGATACAAAGCTTTTTCCCCATCCAGTTTCTTTTGCTCAGCTAGATTTTTATGTTATGTAATCTATGTTTATTTTCTTTTACTTCTGTATTTCAATCTAACCTTCTTCAATATAAACCTTTGGTTTGCTTTCAAAAAAAGATTGTTGATCTTTCTTGACTTGCAATTCTTAGTTAGAATATGCTAAGTGTATGACAGAGGGCAAAAGCCAAGTTGCTTATTTTGCATACCACGTGTTGCTTCTGTTTCTCTTGAGTAATACAACTTGCTTTTACCCAAAAAGAAAAGAAGAAAAAAACTCATTTTGTTTTTAACAAAAACAACTGCTTAACCAGCCACCCGATATAAGTATATCTGTTTTGAATCATTAATTTTCGAAATATTATCAACTAAATAATGCATCGCAATTGGTGTAATTAATTAATTTTTTTTAATTTTTTTGGGTCAAGGGGTAATTTGGCTATAACTTGTAACCAGTCTTGTCATGGATGCTCCTATATCCAGGAACAAGGAATCACTCAATTTCCAGATTCGCATGGATCAAGTAAATTTGTCGTTTCATATCATGAGTCCTCATGGCTTCTTTCCTTTTTCGTATTTTTTTTCTTTTTATCCTTTCGCTTTTTTTAATTATATGCCCAAGCTTTATGGGGACATGGAGCCGTCCCAATTGACAAGTTTAATTTGGTGAAGGCAAAATGAAAATTGGATTTGTTTGGTTTAAAGATTTGGTTGTTTAACCATAGTTAAATCTGGGTCAATCTAATTATAATTAAGATAAGTTATTTAAAATGTACACATATATATAATATAGAACAGAATAATATTTAAATAAACAGACATTAATAATCCACAAAAGAATGGAGCATCCGTGCATAGATCTTATACAATTCAACAAAATAGAGTTAATAGAGCACAAATGTGACATGTTTTTTCAAACTCAAAATGATGTCATTTTAACGTTAACAAAGAGAGAGAGAAAATGAAACTTAATCCTTCCAACTAAGAAATTGGTTTATTCGCTTGACTGCCTAATCTGGATTGAGTTTTCATTCCATGAGTATCATATAATTTTTTTAAAAAAAATACAATTGACATAGACCTTTCTTACAAAATGCTTTTTCCTTTAACAGGACACGTATAACCAGCTAGTATATAAATCCGTAAACACTTTGATATACTAAACACACTTATGGTCTATATCTCGATCTTCTCTCAAATTCCCCACTTTGATTTTGAGAACTCATTAATGGCGGCGCTACGAGCTCCTTCTAATCTTGTCTTCACCGTGAGGAAGTGCCAACCGGAGTTTATAGCTCCGGCGAAGCCTACTCCTTTGGAAGTGAAGCTTCTTTCAGACGTAGATGACCAAGCTGGTTTACGAGCCCAAAGTCCATTCATACACTTTCATCGTTCTGAAACTTCCATGGCAGGAAAGGATCCAGTAAAAGTCATCAGAGAAGCATTGGCTCAGACACTTGTGTTTTACAATCCATTTGCAGGAAGACTCAAGGAAGGTGAAGGTCGCAAACTTATGGTGGATTGTAATGGAGAAGGCGGTCATGTTCATTGAGGCTGATGCTGATGTCACCCTTCAACAGTTTGGTGATGATCTTCATCCTCCATTTCCATGCTTCCAAGATCTTCTTTACTGCCCCATCTTGCTCATTCAGGTCCCACATTCGCTTCTCTTTCTGTTTTTTTTTTTTTGTTTGCTAAAGTATATACTCTCTCCTGTCCTTAGAGAATTAATTAATTTGTCTAGATTAAGAAAATGTGTGTTGGTTTTTCATAAAATATTCCATTTTATTTATTTTATCATTTGGATTGGAAAACCACTTTCTTACTATGAAAAGCCCTTTAATATGTGTCATCAATAAAGAGAGTTTAGGCAAAAATTATAAATTTAAGAAACGAAGTGGATTGAAATATTACATTTAGAATTAAAGCAAATCCCCCCACTAGAGATATGGATCCTCTCTTCTTATCATTTTTCTCTTCTTTTTCTTCTTACCATTCTAAATATAAGATCCACTTAAGTCTTAACTAATTAGGAAAAAAATACCTGTTGAATTTCAAAATGATAAACAAGTGATTTTAACATATTCTGACACGCAAAAATTATTACAAGAATAGTTTGCGCCGGCTATTTGTCATTTTGAAATCCAACAAGTATTTTTTTTTTTGTCATTTTCTCTTAATTAGTTATTTGTAATTTATGATATAGAGAATTTGTGACATATCTTCAAATATGACTCTATTATTTAATTACCAAATAATACGCAGAGATAAAAAAAAAAAAAGTTCAATAAATAGGATATACTATAGAAAAGAAAATTTTAACATATGGTTGACATGAACAAATGCGACCTTATATTTAATTAGACTCAAGCTAAAATCTTCAAGTAGACATTATATTTATGATAAAAAGCAGTGTGTGTGAGAGAGAGAATTTTGCAATACCAATATGATCCATGGAGGTTGGGCCTCTCAGGTCACGGGTTCAGTATTTCTTAAAGCTATTATTACTTAGGGCCCATTTGGTACCATGGAATTGATTTTGATGGAAACTGAGGGGGTGTTTGGATGAGATAAAATCATGGTTTAGAGAATAGCTTTTGGAGAATAGATTCTGAAAGAATAGATTTTCTGAAAAAGTGATTCTGATAAAGTGAGAGTGTTTGGATAATTGTTGTCAGAAGTGCTTTTTGATATGTAGAAATTACTAAAAAGGACATAAGTTTAAATGATAATTACATGTAAGATATATTTCATAATATATGTTTATTTGAAGTAATAAATTTTTTAATAATATATATTTTGGCAACATAATAAATAAGACATAAATAATATAATTAATAAAAAATTAAAGTGTATATATATTAATAAAATAATTAAATATGTTTTTAGGAAAATGATTTACTTTGCCAAAAATATTTCTTAAAAATTTTAAAGATGAAATCCCATATTTTTTTTTCACAAAATTAAATAACCACACAAAAAAATTTCATATTAATTGTCTTAATAATAGAGGTTGCAACAAAATATATTTGTTCAAGTAGTTTTTTTTAACAACACATTACATTATCTAAAAAGAAAAGAGAAAATAAAAGGAACATGATTATTCTTGTATATAGTGAATAATTTGATCTCTTATGGAGTCACAAAGCCGAGCCATGTGAAATGAAGATCTATTGATGAAGGTATTAAGACCTTGTCTATATATTAACTCTCTAATTAGGTTTTACATTAATGACTGGAACAATAATCTTACATTTAAGACCAATATTAAATCTCCAATTAGGTCCTACATTAAAAACCGAAATAATAAATTTATTAATTTTTTTTGCCAACATAATAAACAATGTATAAAAACATATATTAATTACCATATCCAGTTGTAAATGTAAGACTTAGTTGACTAATTTGAATAAATTAAAAAAATAAGTTAAGTTAGTTATTTGTAATAAATAGGTGTTGCCTTTCTTACAATATCCCTATTAATCAAGTTTATTGGTTATAACTTAAAAAACGATAGACAAATATGAGAAATAAAGTAGATTGAGGTTTTATATTTAGGACCAAATAAAAATCAAATGAGGTCTTATATTAAAAACAAGATGCGGTAATTTTTGATATGTGTATATATAATTATAAAATATAAGATTATGTTTTTAGAAAACTAAATAATTATTTTCAACAAAAAAAAAACCATACGTAGGGGGTGGGGGAAGAACCACTCAAAAAGCAAAAATTTTTAGCTTATTACAAAACCTTGGTTTTGATAGGCAAACCATGGTTTTGTCATAAAACCATGGTTTTGAAAAATTGATAGGTGTTTGGGTAATTTTTTCCCAAACCATGGTTTGGACAATCACTCGAAACGAAGATGGAGATAGATATGAAAATGGAGATGGAGATGAGGTTTGAAAACATGTTTGGTATAAGTATGGAAATCGAATTTAAATTTTAATTAAAATATATATTAAAATGTGTAAATACTAAAACACCCTCAAGAATTAAAAAAAGAAAAAGCACCTCCTCCGCCACCTGAATCTAACATCGAGAAGTCTTTGCCCAACATCATCAACAATGTGGCGTAAATAATCAATCTACAAGCATCGATTATCACCAGGAAAAAGAAACGCACATGTAGAAGCAAAAATCATGGTTCTTCTAATATGCAAAAGTTGATGGAACTTCAACCAAAGAAGTAAAAATCATTTTTCTTCATAGATGCAAAAATTGATCGAGCTTCGGAAAAAACGATTTCTTTAGAATTGATGACCCATGTTTTCAAAGGTTAATTTTTCAATGGTTTTGTCCATTTTGTCAGATTTGAAACTATAAAATCAGAGCTTAGTTTGAAGATTAGGCGAACAGAGTTTGGGTTAAAGGATAAAGACTTCTAAGAGGTAGTCGTCGCTATCGCCTTCAGGCTGTCGGAACAAAGGTCGGTAGTCGCCGGTGATGAGCTTGAAGGTCGTTGGAGCAAAGGTGGGTAGTCGCTGGCGATAAGCTTGAAGGCCTTCGGACTTTCGCTTGCATAGTTGCATCTGGTTAAGGAGGGTAAAAACGAAATTAGAGAGATAGAATTACAAATCTTGGGGCGTGAGGGTGGAGGCCAATTCCACCACTTTTGGCGGAAATGGAATTGGCAAATTTTCCAATTCCATCATACCAAACAAACATCTTGATGAAAATCAATTCCATTTCCATTTCCATACCTTCCAATTCCATCATACCAAACATGGCATTAATATTTGTGTTAACGTAGCCCATGAAGATGAAGCCTAATACAGGTTATTTTTTTTACTGTTGGACTCCAATGCTCCAATCGTCTATGGATGGGGGAAACTGGCAACTCTCTTGAAAGGCTACCAGAACTTGCTGCGGTAATCGATGACCTCCTCGCCGCAAATTCGCTAGGCAGTCTCCGTCAGGAGTTTGCTGTTAGAGGTCAAGCGCGGGATTCATTTTTCATCCATGGATCGAAGACATCTAACATCCAAGAATATAATGGGATTTTGGAGCTTGATTTTTTCATCAACCTTCAAACCTTAACAGGTGGGTTCGCTGATTTCTTTAGTGGCATGTCTTTTACAACCATGAAATTCGAGGTTTAGACTCATAATAAGTCGCTTGTCTCTATTGTTTTCATCCTCTTTGGTTGTCACGGGTCGATTCACAATCGGAGCACTGTTCGGGGATTGGGTTTTGATCCTGGTATTGCACTCATTTGATTCGGGAGATATTAGAGGTCATGCGACAGATTCTTAATAGCTTCTCTGCACCTTCCCTATATATTAGTGGCTACCCATTAAAGCTCCTGGCTCATAAATTTGGTGACAACTACAATTTTAGCTTTGGCAGTAACATGACGGTTCAGGTCTTATCTCTCTATGCCTTCATTGTCTATGTTATGCACTCTGATTGGCGACCCACCATTGATGATTGCTATCATAATGGTTCCAAGATGCGCACAAGCTGTTCGTCTTTTTGTTACTCCAAAATTTTCCTTCCATGTGTTCGTATTGCAATGCTGTTACTATTTTATATTTTGGGGTTTGATCCTGGAGATGCTAAGGGTAATTGGTCTTCAAAGGAAGCTAGTGCATATGATCCATTTTCATGCTGGAATAGTAGTTTTCCCTGTGCTTCTCCTTCAATAACATTGATAAATGAGTGTGCATTTACTTTATGTGTCGGGTATTGTATGACCCATAGCAGTATTAAGTATGAGCATAAGGTGCTTGACCAGATGACTGAAAGAAAAAAAGATGTGACTTCTTGGTTTGAGTTCTTTGAAGCAAGTGCCGTCCCTATTGATTCAATTTTCCCGCAAGGACATTGGTTCTCAATTACAAGGAGTTTCAAAGTGGAGATAGGACTCACTCTGCATAACTTGTCACGATTGACCATCCATGGACTGGAGTTATTCGAGTTCCTAATCCTTGCCTCTTTTATTGCCATTATCGAAGCTCTGCCACATGACATCCAGCAAGTGATTCCTCTGACAATTGCCAAGATTTTCTCTCAATCATGGTGCAATGCTGTAACTTTTAAATTGGATGAACAGGACATCATTCTCGTTTTACTTTGCACGCATAGCATAATATCTTGCGACCTTAAGGACAAGGTCATTGTTAAGGGGGAGGAAATGTAACGACTCAGTATGAGGATATTCATAAGAAAGGCCACGTGTTAAGAAAATGGAAAAGGGAATGTGTTTATCATAAGGAAGTTGCAAATGTGGGAGTGAGTGGTGTAGAGGTGGTTACACTATATTAAGGGAGATGCGAAATGAGAATAGGGTGTGGATGATTTAGATGATCTTTTCTCTGGTCCCATTCTTCGAGAATCTTCTCTCTGTGACTCTTCTTCTTCCTCCCTCTATTTCCCTGTTAATTCATTTTACAGTGTTCTTTCAATGTATTTTCAGATGCCTGTAATTGTTACAAACTGGATTGAATCTTAAATACAAACTTGTTATTCCATTTTGCTGAGATATTACAATTTAGATCGTTACACGGACCTTCCATAGTCTCATCCCTTTGTAGATTACTCCCAACCCACCTAACCCAATCAACCTCATTTGACCTCGTCACAGCTTGTCTCTGGTGTTGTCGTACAAAAGCTTTAGAACTAGACCCATAAGACGATGTTCGTCTCATGTTCTTGGCTAATGCACGCATGGGACGTAATAGATTCAACCCTCCATTACCAAAAGGGTATTATGGGAATGCCGTGGTGTTTTCGACGGCGGTTTAGACCTCTGGAAAACTGTGTGAGAGTCCGTTAGAATATGGTTTGGAGTTGGTTAGAAAAGCAAAGGATGTAGTGAATGGTGAGTATTTTCACTCTGTGGCTGATCTGTTGGTGAGTAGAGGATGATCCATTTTCACAACAGGGAGGTCGTTTATTGTTGCAGTTTTGTCACGTCTTGGATTTAAAGATGTTGATTTTGGGTAGGGCAAGGCTGTGTTTGCTGGTCCTGCTTTGAGCAAACCTGGCACATTTCAAGGATTCACTTTCCACGTTGGATATACGAATAGTAAAGGTGAGGAAGGAAGAATCATACCTGTTTGCTTGCCACCAGAAAGCATAGAGAAATTTTGCCAAAGAATTGGATCTCTTGCTTAACAGTGTTGACCAATCTTCCATTGATGGTTAATGCGTAGATGCATGCAAAAATGCCATCAAGTATTTGCATTGTTATTGTGTTTATACATATATGTATATGTATATGAACATGTATGCACGTCTTATGTATGTTCATGTTTTTTATGATGATGTCCGTTGTGATGCACTGAAGCTGATCTGCAGTAGTATACCATGGGGTACGGTAGTGGAAGTGCGTTCATTAATATCAGAGTTTTGTTTAGCAAACCATAATTTTCCAGTGAAGTGCTAATTATGTTAGATCGTAAGTTTACCAGAAATCCCAATGTGATTGGACCAAATTGAACTAGACGCATACTTTTGATCTTGAACCAGTTTGGATGCTGGTAATCAGAGACATTATCGCTTATGTGCATGGTCAGTTTGGTCATCTATATATGCTTGGGGATGAAACCCTCTGACGTCAACAACTTGTAAAAAGAAGAAAACATGTGACCAAGTAAGGCTTTAAAAATTTGTCCCATTATGGCTACTACCTTTGTTGTTTGATCCATTATCTTTCAAAGTATGGATGTTAGTGGATAATTGTATTACTTAATGAACGTGATGGTTGAAAGTGAAGAAAATAGAACCTAACTGTTTCTTTGCCAACAAATAAAACCACAGATGATAAAATTGCTCATTTAACACTAATTAAACACTGCAGTGATTTACAAAACATCTCACTCAATATGGATTAGGGAGTTTTACACTGAAACATAAAGAGAATGAAATATAAACAAAACAAGAAAGTAACCTAGAAGATCGAGCGGATCTGGTCTTGGTCACTTGTAATTCATCACCACAAAATAGTCGAAATCTCGCCAACAAGATGATTATTTCTGCAACTTTCTCCAACCATCTACATAATCAAGCAAAGTCATCACATCTTCTTAAATTAAACGAAGTATATATAGGGTTAGATATAATTCACGTGTCACATGCTAACAACAATTCACTAATTTATTACAATGTGCATACTCTGACAACTAGCTTCGAGGATTTATTACATTGTATTGTATATTCACATGAGATTGAGAGTAATAAATGTAACATTAAGAAAAAAAATTTGGAATAAAAATATGTACAAAACTTTGAACTTATCATCTTAGCAAAGAGTTTCTCAAGATTGATCATATATTATTACAATGCACAACAATAATCCAGCGAATGACTCTTATTATCAAGGAATCACAATTATGTAGTTGTAAAAAAATGTTTACCTGTTAGTGTTGGGATCTTCTCTTTATCTTCGCTTTCAAAATAGCAACTTGAACATAAATCCAATCGTACATGTTTTTGAAAAAGTTAAAAAAAGAATGCCGCCTAGACTTTTTGAGAATTAAAGTCCCACAAACTCCCCAAAACCCAATAATGAAGCCAAGAGCCATGCTCCCATAAAACCCAAAGCTTATGAGATTATCATCTCCATCTGCATCAATGTCACATGGATTGGGATTCAGATCTGAACTCCCATCTCCTGGACATCTCTCTGTCAGTGGGGGGCCACAGAGCCCAAGGTTTCCTATATAACCGGAGCCATTGAAGGATTGAAGTTGGGTGCCGGTTGGAATTTTCCCTGATAAATTGTTGAAGGCCAAGTTCAACACACTAAGAAAACTCAAACTTGAGAAGCTGATTGGAATTTCACCAGAAAGAGAGTTGTATGACAAATCAAGTGATTCCAACCTTTGCATTTGACCCATGTCGATAGGAATGGATCCTTTCAAATGATTTCTAGACAAGTTTAGGGAAACCAACGCCACAAGTGCAGTTATGCTACTTGGGATTTCTCCTGTTAAGTGATTGCAGGAGAGATCAATGGTTTTCATGAATCGAAGATTCTTACTGTACTCAACATATTCTCCTTTCCATGCCAACATTGCCGTGTCTGTGAATGATGATCTAGTAAGACCTTCAGGAATGACATTAGTAATTTCTTGGCTCGTAGATGTCATATTTGACATTGCATTCAAATTACCAAGGCAGTGAGGTATATTTCCTGTTAAATTATTTTTTGAGAGATCTAAGATTTGAAGATATGGCAAATTACATAAATTTGTAGGAATGCTTCCGTAAAGCTTATTTGCTTGCAAACGTAAGCCAATCAAATTATGCAAGTACAGCCCTATCCATGATGGCAATTTTCCAGTCAAATTATTCTGTCCAAAATCAATGAACAACAAGGACGAAGAATTCATCAAAGGTGGCAAATTCCCATAGAGGTTATTGCTATTCAGATGGATACTTTCAAGATAGTTCAAAGTACCAACTGAATTTGGTATTGGTCCAGAGAAATGATTGTTTTCCAATCTCAGAACCCTCAAGAAAGGAAGTTGTCCCCAACAATCAGGAAGTTTTCCCGACAAAAAGTTGCTTGAAATGTCAAGATGATATAAACCTGCTTGAAGAGTTGCACAGATGAAAGATAAGGTTCCTGCAAACATATTGTTTGAGAGAAGCAACGCCATTGTTGCGTTTGGTGGTAAATATGGTAGGGGACCGGAGAGATTGTTGAAACTCAAATCCAAAATAATATTGTCAATTTTCAAGAGTGATTTTGGCAACTCCCCATAAAGTTTGTTATGGGAAAGATTCAAGTATTGTAAAGAAGATTGCCAAAGCCATTGAGGAATTGAATCTGAAATTGACGCATGCGAAATGTCCAACCTTTTAAGCTCCCTTTGATACTTTAACCAGCAGGGAAAGTGGGGACCAAAATTACATGATGTTGCACGAAATTCTTGCAATTGAAAAGGTGGCACCCAATGCGAACTGAAGTTGAAAAAAATCATATTTTGTGACACATCTAAAACTGTCAAGTTAGAGAGAGTTGAAAGATGTGTTTCATTAATGACAGAATTCAACCTATTGTTGGACAGATCTAAGTACGTCAATGATATAAATCCGGCAAACACCGGCAATGGCCCTGTTAAATTGTTATAACTCAAGTACAATTCGGAAAGGTGAGATAAGTGCCCAAATGATTGTGGAATTGACCCATGAAGACTAGTGTTCTCAAGATCTAAACTCACCAGATTTGAAAATCTTGAAAAATTGGGAAATGGTCCGCTACTAAAAGGATTGTCACTTAACCCCAAGTCCTCTATACTATTTTGAGCGCACCTTAACTGTGGTATCCAATCACTTAATTGACCTGAAAAATTGTTGTAGGACAACCACAACGATTTCAGTCGGCACAAATTGGGATGGATTTTAGCATGCTGTTCTCAAGTTTGTTCCCTCAAGAACAGAATTCAAGAGAAGTGGTGTTTTGGAAAGCATCTGAAGGAATATGTCGCAAAGAATTACCAGAAAGAGATAAAGATTCAAGAGAATTCATATTTGAAAAAGTATTTGGAAAAATATGTTCCAAAGCGTTATCACCGAGATCAAGATTTGTTAAGACGTTGCTAACGTTAGACAACCAGGGTAGTATTGAAGAGTCTAAATTATTTGCTGCAAGAGAAAGGACTTTGAGGGAAGCGGAAGAGTTTGTGCGGACAAAAGAAGCAGGATTGACATGATGAGATGTAAGAGCACAATCTACCAAGTAAATCTTAGACAGATGAGGAGCTTTGGATAATGATGATTGCCAATCAACAGCTTGACTTAGATTGACGTTTGAAAGGTCAAGAGATCTCAAAGAAGAAAGGTGAAAAATCCACTCAAGATCTTTCACAATCAAATCATTAGAGTGAAGGTCGAGATATTCCAAACTGGATAGATTCTGCAGTCCACGAGGAATAGTGCCACCAATTGAAGCATCAAAAATACTTAACTCTCTTACTTGACCAAGTGAACCAATGCATTCTGGAATTTTGCTCCCTTCGAAATCGCTGTAATTGAGATTCAAGTAAGCTAGATGCTGCAAATCACATAATGAGGAATCAATATTACCTCCCAAGGAACTAAGACCAAGCTCGATTACATGACCGGTCAAATTACTGCATGATACTCCACTCCACTCACAGCAATCAGCTTCACTTTTCCAGGTGGATAACATGCCGAACTCATCAACGAAACCATGTTTTAATTTGAGAAGAGCTTCCTTATCCGTCTCTGCGCAACTGATGTTTATATTGGAACATCCTGCACACCAAAAGAGACATAAAACTCCAACAAGCCAAAAGAAATTGAACTTAGAGCTGAACATGCCTAGGATTCTTTTCATTTGGATATGGTAAGAACAGGGGAGGCGTCTTGTGGATGTGAAGTGAGTGATCCATGGGTCATTTATACACAAGCGGTTCACGAAAGTTTTCAAATAATTTTATTTTAGAATGTAGAAATATTGGCGTCAACTAACGTGATAAATATTAATAACTCAGTAGAGGAAGATTTTTGGTTCATGAAAAAGGACTATAATTTTTATTTAAAGTAAAAACAATTGATGTTTAAAACATTCTTATCATTTAATTAATTTGATTAGTCTAAATTTTCTATTCAGAAAGCAAATTATCTGAATCAGCTGATGAAATTTTATCTGAAATGATTGTTTAATTTATAACCTCAAATTAATTCATCAATAGTTAACATTAATAACTCTCATATGAGGCATTCTGGTCATGAAAGGTCTCTAAAAATAATACGTAGAAAAGGTTGTCGTTGCATGAACGATTGATTTGTGTCATTAATCTTTAACAACGTCAGTGGCACACTCATCAACATCACTATCATTTGAGGAAATTACCATTGACGATTATGTGGTTGGAAATTTTTGTTCATGCTGTGAGAAGGTTCGTCTCCTTTTTCGTTCTTCAATAGATGAATATATGGATCAGACTTGAACCAAGATCTACGTATAAAGCACAAATCACGCCAAATTTCTTTTAATTTTATTGAAGTTAATATTAATTATCTGAGTCTAATGCCTTCAGTAAAATTTTAAATTATTCATCCACATATATCATTATTTATTTATTCTGGTGAAATACGAGGAGCATATTTTACCAGCAGTAAAAGCTAATCTCTTTTGGGTAATATAATAAACAAATCTCTTCAGCTAAATTTTCTCCATTCACAATTATATTAAGAACCAATCATCTAATTGATACCATATTGTCTCATTTTGATTGGTTGAAGAATATATGTGTGTGAATATATGTATTACTTATAAAAATATTGTTATAATCCATCAAGTAGACGTCCGAAAAATGTCACAGAACATCAATATTCTCTCAAAACCTTCCCTAATTTTCTAAAACAATTTCCTATTTTTATTTTTTTAGATATATGTATTAATTATAAAAATATTGTTAATAATACTTGTAATGAATCAGCAATTGCTTCTATTATTTTTTCTTTCAGAATTCAAATTGCTTAAATTTCATTTGAGGTTAGGTTAAAAAAATTCTCATCATTTAATTAATTTGATCAGTTAAGTTTTCTCTTAAAATGGAAAATCGTTTGATAAAAGTTCATTTGAAATAATTATTTAATTTCTAACTTAAAATTAATCAATATTAATATCAATCACTCTCATTCGAGGTATTAGGGTAATAAAGGGCGTCCAGAAAACAGAAATAAGAAGTTGCTGTAACATTCATGACTAACTTGTATCATTAATTTTTAATAATATATCTGACCGTTTTCTACGAAATTTTTGTGATCGCAAATTTTCATTCATGTCATATGAAAAGGTTCATCTCTTTAACCGTTTCAAGCTTGAATATGCCAATCAAGCTTGAATCAAAATATAAATGACGCCGAATTTAATATTCTGAACTTAGTATTAATTATATTTATATGAGACTATAAATGACGCCGAATTCCTTTTAATATTATTGAAATTAATATTAATTTCATTTATATATATGAGACTATAAATGACACCGAATTTTTTTTCAATATTATTGAAATTAGTATTAATTTTATTTATATCAGTCTCATGCCGTCAAAATATAAAACTTAAATTGATCATCCACATATATCGTTATTTGTTTATTCTCGTGAAATACGAGGACCACACTCCACTGACCGTAACCATTAAGGCTATTCTCTTGTAATTGAACAGTTAGATATCAAAATATGAAAAAAAAAAGAGTATGTTGCGTTAATTTATTAGTGCTTCCTCCCAATAATATAAATAATATAAAAATTAGATAACTAATTTAAAAATATTGGTTAAATTAATTATTTGAAATAAATATATATTGATTTTTTTAAAATGTCATTACCAAGCGCATGCATTATAATTATCTTTTAATAACATCTTGATATGTGTAATTAATAAATTTGTTTAAAATAAATTTAAATTATGACACAAAGGGAGTTAACTATATTGATGGACAAACACGGCTTGGACTTATCAGAGTCAGAGTAAATTCCTACCTTATCTTTTTATAGCTAACGTGCGTCAGTTTGATTGAGGAAGATGTGATATGAACGAGGTAAGGGCAAGGCGGTGCCTTAAATAATGACTCTTTTGTCTGTACCATATAAAATGGCAAAATCACTATTAAATTTTAAAATAATAAATATGTGATTTTAACATATTTTGACTCAAAAACATTAGAAAAGTAGTCAAATACTCAAATTTTTTATAAGAGTAGTTAGCATGACATATTTATCATTTTAAAATTTAACAGATATTTTTCCTTTATTTTTCCTAATTAAGTTACATAAATTAAAAAAATTAGTTATTTATAAAAAATGTATTATTATTTTTAAAATATCATCTTTAACTATTTGCATTAAAATTACCCATAAATGAAAATCCTTTTAATATGTACAATCTCTCTCGAGCATTAGAGATTTTTTTTTAAAACCACGTTAATCCTTTTTGTATTTCCAGGATACTTAAAAATCTCACTCCCTACTATAATTAATGGATTACTCTTCATTTGATAACCCCTTTATTTCTTGGTGAGCATTGAAAATCTATAAGTAATTTTAGAAAATTCGAAATAGCGTGGCTTAAGTCTCTATTTTAAGATCTCAACTTGCTTTCCATTCCTGAAAAGCATGCAACCGAGCATCGTTCATTAACGGCTTTTTATTCTTTTTAACCTCTCTTTGCTTGCACGATAATATTTATACATACTTTAGTCACCATCCTCTTATGATCAGTCTTAATTCTTATTAAGAAGGCAAATTCTTTGAACCAACTGATTAAAGTTTATTTGAAATAATTCATTAATTTATAACTTAAAATTAATTAATGGTTAACATCAATCATTCTCATTTCTGGTATTTTGGTCATGAAAAATGTTTAGAAAAAAGTATAAATAAGAAGTTGTCGGGGCATGCATAACTGACTTGTGCCATTTATTTCTAGTAATGCAAGTGGCAATCTTCTTCCTCAATAGATGAATATACCGATCAAACGTGAATCAAAATCTGTGTATAAAATATAAATCACGATTAATTTCTTTTAACTTTGTGTAGTTAATATTAATACAAGGCAACAGCGGAGGGACTGTGGCTTTTCCAACTTTTCATACGTGCAAGTCATAATTGAATTAAAACTTAAAAGGTTAATTTTTCTCTTAAACTAAAAACAAAATAGATTAATATGTATTAACATAATTCCCACCTTATCTTTTCTTAGATACCACGTATAAATTGGTTGAAGAAGATACATATCAGGAGCTCCATTGACTTGAAGGTCAAAATAAATAAAAATTAAAAAGAATAAAGACTCGTTTGGCTCTTCTATAGAATATTCTACACGCAAAGACATAGATATTGCAGTAGTGGTAATAGAATTAATCAATGGTTAACATCAATCAATTTCATGTGAGGCATTATGGTCATGAAAGGCGTCTTAAAAAGTAGAAATAAAATATTGTCGTGGCATGTATGACTGAGTTATGCGATAAATTTCTAATTGCGTAAGTAATTTAACAATTAACATCATTTGTGGAAATTATCATTAACAATTAGGGGAAATGGCAAATAAAGACCTTTGAAAATATAAAATGGCAATTTGGGTACCTCAATTCACAAAATAGCTATCAGAGACCGGGTCCTAAATTGCAATTATGAAATGCAGGAGAAAAGTCAAAAATGTCATTCCCTTTCTCTTCCTTCCGTCTCATCCCCTCCCTCTTTTTCTTTCTTCTCTTTCTCTCTCTCTTCGTCCTTCTCTTTACTGCTACTGAATCAAGCTCAAAGCATAGCACTCTAGTCCTCACCTCAGCCACGTCTCTCACTTCAGAATTTAGAGGGAGAGAAAGGCGATGCTATGTTCTGATTCTTCCACCATAGCTCAAAACCCTATCTCCATTTCCACCTTCCATAGCCACAAACCTGGTGCAGTGAAGAAGGATCTGTACCTTAGAATATTTGGTAAAGTTTCAGCTTGTACTATTATCTCTTGTAACAAAATAATATTGCGATGGTTTGTTGGATTTTGAATAGAAAATCTACTTTGAAATTATTATTCCTTGTCTCGGAGAGAGAAGGAACAGTGTAGCAAAGCATGTTGGAGCATTGTTTTATGCTTGTTTAAGATTATGTGTAATGCTTACAGAGTGTGATATTCTGCCCCTGCTTGAACTAAGTACCAAATCTGCAACATTATTTGATTCATCTTTTCACCTTGGATATATCAGAACAGTTATGGAGGAAATCAAGAAATGAAAATTCATGATTAACTTTCATTAGTCAATTTATCAATTTCATGGAGAAAGTCAAAGGCTATTTTAATGTGTATGTGTCTTTTTATATATAGTTTGAACTTTTATGTGTTTACATACCCAGAAAACATACCAAGATCATATTGGATTTTGTCTTGCATACAGGACAATTCTTCCAAATGGAACAAGGTGTCAAGAAATTCTTTAAGAACTATGGTTAGATTAGGAAATACATTTCAATTTGATGGTGACAAGTTCATAATCTACTCCTCCTTAAAGAATGAAAGCTTGGATGATTCATTGCATGTGAATGAGGAAGGGAAGTCAACTTTATGATGGAATGTAAGACTCAAGATTGCATGAGGTGTAGCTCGTAATTAGTTTCCTTGTACAAGGGGTTCAACTCACTGAACTTGTCATTAATCTTACTAAACTTGTCATTTACTGCTTATCAGAAGTAGTTGCTGTCAGAAATCTGCAAATTTTAATTTCAACAGATAAATTTGAAATTGTATGAAACCTTATGGGAACTTGTTATTTGCTATACTCAATTTGTCATTTGTCATAGTAAACTCGTTACTTCGTAAATCAATGTAAAATTCAGTCATTTTGACAGAGAAATTTGAAATTGTGTGAAAACCTGATGGAACTTGTCATTTGCCAAACTCAACTTATCATTTGCCATAGTAACCTTGTCACTTCATAAGTCAATATGAAAATTCAGTCATTTTAACGAAGAAATTTGAAATTGTATGAAAATCTCATAGGAACTTGTCATTTGTTATACTCAACTTGTTATTTGCCATAGTAAACTTGTCACTTCATAAATCAATGTGAAAATTCATTCATTTTTTTGAAATTATATGAAAACCTTATGGGGACTTGTCATTTGCCAAACTCAACTTGTTATTTGCCATAGTAAACTTGTCACTTCGTAAATCAATGTAGAAATTCAATCATTTTAATGGAGAAATTTGAAATTGTATGAAAATCTTATGGGAACTTGTCATTTGCCAAACTCAATTTGTTATTTGCCATAGTAAATTTGTCACTTCGTAAATCAACGTGAAAATTCTGTCATTTTGATAGAGAAATTTGAAATTGCATAAAAACCTTATGGAAACTTGTCATTTGCCAAATTCAACTTGTCATTTGTCATAGTTAACTTGTCACTTTATAAATCAATGTGAAAATTCAGTCATTTCAATAGAGAAATTTAAAATTGTATGAAATTCTTATGGGAACTTATCATTTGTCATATTCAACTTGTTATTTGTCATAGTAAACTTTTCACTTCGTAAATCAATATGAAAATTCAGTCATTTTAATAGAGAAATTTGAAATTGTATGAAAACCTTATGTGAACTTGTCATTTGTCAAACTCAACTTGTCATCTGCCATAGTAAACTTGTCATTTCATAAATCAATATGAAAATTTAGTCATTTTAACAGAGAAATTTGAAATTGTATGAAAACCTTATGGGAACTTGTCATTTGTCAAACTCAACTTGTCATCTACCATAGTAAACTTGTCATTTCATAAATCAATATGAAAATTTAGTCATTTTAACAGAGAAATTTGAAATTGTATGAAAACCTTATGAGAACTTGTTATTTATCATACTCAGCTTATCATTTGTCATAGTGAACTTATCACTTCTGATAAGGTTTTTATACAAGTTTACATTTCTCTTCGTAAATGATAATTTCCAGAATTCTTTGACAACAACCAGTTTTTTACAATGAAAGGAGGTAACAGTTGTTAATTCGAGTATATCAGTAGGAGATGAGGTTGTAGAATAAAGAGAGATTATGGAGAATGAGAGCTTTTATATGAAGAGTACTATATTAGGCTATTAGCATTACATGTTTTGCAGAAAATTAAATATGGAAGCTACACGGTTAACATGTTTTCATTTTTCCCATTGCAAATTAATGGGTTGGGAAAAACATAGAAGAACGTCACGGTTCTAGAGAAAAAGAATGAAATCGAAGGAGAGTAGAAGAAGGAAAGAGAAGAAAGAGGGGGGAGAGAGAGAGAGAAAGGAAGTCAGAAATTTACGTTTCCAGAGAGGGAGAGTAGGACAAAGAGAGAGAGGAAGAGAAGAAGGAAAGAGAAAGAAATGAGGTGCTGGAAGAAAGAGAAAAGGAAGGGCATTTTAGTCATTTGGGCTTCATTTCATAATTGCAATCTAGGACCCGGTCTCTGATGGCAATTTTATGAATTGAAGTACCCAAATTGCCATTTTATATTTTCAAGGGTCTTTATTTGCCATTTCCCCTAACAATTACGTGGATGGAAATTTTTATTTATGCCGTACGAGAAGGTTCATCTCCTTTGTTTTCTTCTTTTTCAATAGATGAATATATATACCAATTAAGCTTGCGCATGTATAATATAGATTACGTTGAATTCCCTTTAATTTATTGAAACTAATATTAATTTATCAATGAGTCTCTCGCCTTCAATAAAACTTCAAATTATTCATTCATATACTCCCTCCAGTCTATAATATAAGTCACTTCTAAAAGGATGAGTTGGTTCAAAATATAAGTCACTTGCAGAATAGTTAATACTTGTTTATTAATTTTGTCCCTACAATTAATACTTAAATATAACTCATTGTATTTTTAAATCTTTTTCACAGCTTTGATTAACATGAACAAAATTGAAAAAGAAAATTTATTTAAAACACAATTAATGAATTAATTAACAGTTTTTAATATTGATGAATTAGTTAAAATGACTTATATTGTGGACCAAAGGGAGTATATCATCATTTATTTATTGTGGTGAAACACGAGGAGCATTAAGAGCTAATCATTTTAAGGTAATAGACCAATCCCTTCCAACTAAATGTGTTCCATTCACAAGGATTACGCATCAAATGTCTAATTCATCTATCTAACCACTTATCTAAAGTGTGGGAGTGCTACGACGCATATTGATCTGATTTCGGATCCCGTACACCAGTTAATTAAGTGGAAAAAAACACTCCAAATTAAATTAAAAACATAAATATATATATCCAATTAGATATCTTTTTATTTGCATTAATTAGTAGCTTGCTAATAGCATGAACTAGCTTTGATTGATCAGAATCAGAATAGTAGGCATATATTATATAATTCCTGCAGGGAGTTTTAAAACATAATACTTGACGGTTTTTCTTTATAATCATCAAGTATTTTAAAATAATATTTGACGGTTATAATGAAAAACTGTCAAGTATTATAAAACTTGACGGTTTAAAGAGAAACCGTCAAGTTTACTTAACAATACTTGATGGTTATATTAAGTATTATTATAGAAAACTTGACTGTTTTTAAAAACCGTCAAGTATTATCGAATGAAACTTGACGGTTCCTATTAAAACCGTCAAGTTTTCTCCTGACATACTATATTTGAAGGTTTTTTTGTTATAACCGTTAAGTATTTAGCGTCAAGTATTCCTTATTCTGTAGTAGTGTTGGCTTTTCTTTTTATAGATACTGTGGATTTGTTTGATTGGTTGCGGCGCGCACACACACATATCCCCCGAACTCCATTGACTTCAAGTTCAAAAAAAAAACAAGAAAAAGAAAAAAAAAAGTTTCTACACGCAAGGACATAGATATATTTTGAAGTATGATTAGAGTAGGTGTCCGAAAAATATAACACAACTATATTAATAAATTTTATTTGTTTTCGAATACATTTTCCTCTGATCCATACTTCAAGTCTCTACATTAAACTGTTTTTGGTTGAAACTCACGGTTGAAACAATAATATGATGAAGGGGAACTAGGATGTGTGTGTGTGTGTGTGTGTGTGTGTGTGTGTATGGCTGGCAACATAATTAAAATGCTGGGGAATGAGACTAACTTCAAAATAAACTCCAACAAGTGATGATGGGATAATCTTAATATCAATTAATTTATTAATTAACTAGAGTTTGGGTGATAATACCATATGGGTCATACTGATATGTGATTGGCCCGACCAGAATATCAATATATTAAAATATAAGTCGCTTCTGAATTTCTTTCAATTTCATTGAAATTAATATACCATGCATCTTTTTGATTGGTTGAGGAATATGTGGGTACCGAGCTCGTTTGAATTGAAGGTCAAAAAAAAAAAAAAAAAGCTCGTTTAACGCTTCTACATTTTATTCTACACGTCAAGATATAGATACTATAATTACTCTCAGTTTAGGCATTCTGATCATGAAAGGTGACTAGAAAAGAAGAAATAAGAGGCTGTCGTGGCATGCAGGACTGACTTGTGTCGTTAATTTCCCACGACGTAATTGGCACTCCATGAGTTTATCCTGACCGTCACCGTCATTTGTGAAAGAGATCATTGATGATTATGTAGTTGGAAATTTTAATTCATAGCGCATAAGAAGGTTGATTTCCCTTTTTCTTCTCCTTCTTCCTCATTAGATGAATACACCCATCAATCTTCTTCATTGTAAAATATAAAGGACGCTGAATTTCTTTTAATGTTATTGAAATTAGTATTAGTTTTACCTAGCAAAGTCTTGTGCCTTCAATAAAACTTAAATTAATCATTCACATATATCATTATTTTTGAAGATATTGGGAAAATCCTTCCATGAATTTCGAGATTTCTAACAATATGGAAATTTGAAAACGTAAATGACACTCCTTGAATTGATCATCATATCACCATCATTTATGGACCCCATAAACACGGCTTTGACTGATCAGAATTAGAATAAGAGGCATTAATGTCAGTTTGATTGGTTGAGGAAGATATATATTCCGAGCTCGTTTGACTTAAAGGTAAAAAAACCAAAAAGACTCAGAAAAATAATACTAAATCCTTAATATAAAACATAATTGAGTAATTTGAAGAGATTAAATAAATTATATTTATTAATTTTTTCAAACTAATTTGTCTGACTTATAAACTTATATTTAATATAATAATACATATAAATATTTCAGAAAGATTAAGAGTTCGGATTTTGTTATCTAGGCCACATGAGAAGAGGAACGTCCCTTTTTCTCCTTCAATAGATGTATATATTTATATCTTAAAGAAGAAATTTTTATCGTCAGTCTATGTACCATGTGAGAAGGTTCGTCGTTTATCCCCTGAATTAATTGTCCAGTTTAGATCATAAAACAATATTTCCCTCTCATCCGTAACTCATATAGTTTTGCGATATGTTGGCCATTAAATTGTTTGTTGTCGAAATTCAGGGTTGAAACAATAAGAGAAAATCACAACAACAAAAAAAAGACCTTGAAAATTGAAAACTTGCATACAGAACCTCTTCACAAAAATTGTTGTCATTTACTTATCAATTGTTGTCAAAACCAATATTAATGTTGTAACAGGGTCCTTTTTTACAATTTTTCTATTTTCAATGTCTTTTTTTGCTATTTTTCCACACAATAATATGATAAATGGGAACTGGGCTATGGCTTGCAAAGTAATTGAAATGCTGGGGAATGAAATTAACTTCAAAATAAACTTGAGCAGGTGATGATGGTGAGATAACCATGATAATATTGACGAATGGGGTTATAAATATAGAAAATTTGCCGCGAAGTGTCTATTGGAAGTATTTTATTACCTAGAAGTACGTGAATTTTGTTTAAGGAACCGAGGACAACTCATTTTCGCGAATACTCTTTCCATCCCTTTTTATAAGCAACAACCACCATTTCTCCCTTGTCCATAAATATAAGCATTAAGCAATATTTGCAAATTGTCATCAGTTTTTGTAGCAAATTTTCTATTTTACCCCCATCAATTATTTATTTTAATACTCAATATATTTATTATCTTATTTTCCAAACATTATCTCTCTCCATCACACATTCTCTCTCTTTTATAACTCTCTTTATTATAATAATTTTCTTATTCTTTTTTTATACTCTCTCTCTCGCCACCCATATATAAGGGTATTTTGGAGGAAAAAAAATTTCAATTTCTACCCATTTATTTTCTTTAACTAACTTTTTGATATACATAAAGGAGTCCAAGGTTGCTTATAAAAAGGGACGGAGGGAGTACAACATAACTATTCTTCAATTATGTACAACCTATCTACAACTTAAACCACCTCAAAATGATTTTTTTTATACTTGGTTAAGAATTTTTAAAGTTAGATCAAAAATCTGGAATTATTAAATAAATAGTAACCTGAGAATTTAAATATAAATTTTTAATCTATGGGCTTAATTTATGATTTGCTTGAACCTTAACACTTCTGAATACATACTAAATGGGATAAAAAGACGGATGTTTCAATACTCCTTGAATTTACCACATCATTGTTACCATCATTTGTGAAAAATATCATTGAGGACTATGCAGTTGTAAATTTTTATTCACTCCGTGTGAGAAGGTTCATTTCATTTCTTCTTCTTCCTTCTTTGGAACCAATTGATGAAAGATTATTTGAAATAATATCATCTTCTAACTTAATATCAATCAATCGTTAACATCAATCATTCTCATTTAAAGCATTTTGGTCATGAATGGTGTCTAGAAAGTAGAAATAAGAGGCTGTTGTGGCATGAATAACATATTTGTGTGATTAATTTCTAACAACGTAAGTGACACTCCTTAAATTTATTATCACCGTCACCATCATTTGTGGAAATTATTATTATCGAGGATGATGTGGTTGGAAATTCTTGTTCATGAAGTGTGAGAAGGTTCGACTCCTTTTTCCTTCGTCAATAGACCTATTGCTTATAAAATTAAATGTAAATCACGCTGAGATTCTTCTAATTTTATTGTAGCTAAAATTAATTTTATTGATCTCAGTCTCATGCCTTCGATAAAACTGAAATTAGTCATCCGCATATATTATTTTTTTTTTTATTCTAGTGAAATACGAGGATCATACTTCATTATCAGTAAGCTGATCTCTTTTGGGTAATAGGCAAATCTCTTCCCTGTAAATTTGCTTCATTCACAAGGTTTGTGGGAATCAAACATTTAATAGATATCAAAATAGAAGAAAATGTATATGAGATTGTGTTGCATTAATTTATATATCAGTTTGATTGGTTGAGGAAGAGAGCTCGTTTGACTAAAGGTCAAAAACAAAAAACAAAAAGAAAAAAGCTCATTTGACTCTTCTATTTATGTTCTGCCCGTAAAGACATGGACACGGTAATGAGCCGGTATTATTACTGCCATAAAAATACTAGACTATATTAATAAATTTTATTTTTTTCAAATATATGTATTACTTATAAAAATACTGTTAATAATACATGTAATAATTTCTGCTAGTATACTATTTTTTTTCAAGAATTCAAATTGCTTAAAATTTATTTGATACCAAGTTATAAGATATGTTAAATAGATACAAGCATATAATTTATTGAAAGTAAAATATTAGAATTGCTAGTTTCATTGTTAAACCTTGAAAAAAACTTCCACTTAAAATTTAGAAAAATGATATAAAAATTCAGGTAACACCTTACATCCGGTCCCTCCAATTAATAATTTTGCAAAGTTTCAAACTTCCTGAACACGGCTTTGACTAATCAGGATTAGAATAACATGCGTTGGAAAAATCCTCCCATGACTTTCCAAATTTCTAACAATATGGAAATGACGCTTAATAGTGTTTCTTCTTCATTCTTTTTTTCCGTCGGAAAATTAGGAGTAAGGATTTTTTAGAAATCAAAGTGGAATGTCCCTTTTTCTCCTTGAATATATGTGCGTGTGTGCGTGTGTCTGTATGTTTTTTTGGGGGGGGGGGGGAAGCATTGTTATGGTCAGTTTATGTAGTATATGAGAAGGTTCTTCTTAATTCCTTTATCCCCTGAATTAATCGTCCGGTTTAGATCATAGACGATTGTGAGTAGAGGACGACTGTTTCATAACAGTTTTAGATGATTTATTGTTGTAGGCTTTTCGAGGGTCATAAGCACCTAGACTAATTAGATCTGAATTGTACAGATATAATATGGATGGTCTAGATTTAGGTATTTTAATTATTTATTTTTAAATAAAAATTATTTTTAAAAAAATAGTTAAGGGATTATTTTTGTTTTAAACTTTATACCCGTTAAAATGATTGTTTTGCAAAATAAAAATAAAAAATTAAATTTGCACCTCTAAATCTGATAAGCTTGGAATGTTCATCATCACCCAAACTCATTCCTTTGTGTATGGTCTGGTAGTTGATCTGTGCTGATAGCTTCTGATGTTTGAATGACGCTATTCGTTGTTGCTCTCTCTCTCCTTAATAATAATAATAATAATAATAATAATAATAATAATACACGAGTTCTATTACAAAAAAGAAATATATATATATATATATATATGATATTTCCTCACAGTCCTAAACATAAAAGTAAAAAAAAAAAACTAATTTACAAATTCATTAGGAAATTTTGTTTAGTTATTTGTGAAAAAAGCATGTTGATTTTCTTAAAATTTCCTTTGTATTGGGGACTACTACCTTAACAGAAAACCTTCTTAATATGTATAATTAATAGAAAGAATTTTTAAAAAAATTATGAATTTTGGACATTAAATTAATTGATATTATATTTATAATCAAAACAAATTCTACTAACTCTTATTTAAAGATGATATCAACTAGAAGCAAACTTATTAGCCCTGTTTGTTTGAATTTATTATTGATATTTGTATCATATTTTGAAAAGTGATTTTATACTTAATTTAGTACGAAAAAATTGCGCATAATGACAAAAAATTACTCAAAAAGGAAGAAGCAAAGTTACACATTTATTGTATTAAATAAAAAAAAATTATATGCCGGCAGAATCTAGTGAGGCAAGTAAATATGTGCTCGAAATAAAATAAATTTGATTCTGGCACAAAAATGTTTAATCTATTATCTTTGTAAGTTGAACCATCATTATTTGTGTGGGCAATTGTTCCATAGTTTATTATATGACCCATAGCCACGATGAGTCCATTATCTTGAGTTTATTAAATAGAATAGCTTTTAATATAATTGATTTTTCATAAATACTGCAGTAGTAGTAATAGAATTCATAAATGATTAACATCAATCAATTTCATGTGAGGCTTTATGGTCATGAAAGGTGTCTTAAAAAATAGAAATAAAAGATTGTCGTGCCATGTATGACTGATTTGTATGATAAATTTCTAATAACGTAAGTAATAGTTCTCGAATTTAGCAACACTGACAATCAACATCATTTGTGAAAATTATCATTAACAATTACGTGGTTGGAAATTTTTATTTATGCCATATGATCGAGAAGGCTCATCTCCTTTGTTTTCTTCTTCAATAGATGAATATATGTACCAGTCAAGCTTGGGCATATAAAATATAGATTACATTGAATTCTCTTTAATTTATTGAAACTAATATTAATTTATCAATGAGTCTCTTGCCTTCAATAAAACTTCAAATTATTCACTCATATATTCCCTTCCGTCCATAATATTCTGGAAGAATTGTTTAGTCCAAAATATAAGTCACTTGAAGAGTAATTAACACTTATTGCTCCGTCCCTTATTATAAGATTCTTTTAACTAAATTACGCGGTTTAAGAAAATAGTTAAAATTAGTTAAGAGCAGTTAATATGTAGTAAATATAATTTTTTTCAAATATACCCCTATATATAAATGGGTAGATGTGAGAGATTAATAATGAAATAAATGAAAAAAGAAAAAGTATTAAATGTATTAAACTAGGGGTAAAATAGGTAATAGTGCATTAAATGTTTAGACAAATTCAAAAGGGATC
The DNA here is from genome assembly GCF_004799145.2 of Neltuma alba. NCBI lineage: Eukaryota > Viridiplantae > Streptophyta > Magnoliopsida > Fabales > Fabaceae > Neltuma > Neltuma alba. The sequence goes on from NW_021634588.1 coordinate 138,402, forward strand.
TTATAAAAAGAGACAAACCTATTCAAAAAATATGATCTTATAATAAGGGACGGAGGGAGTATTTATTAATTTTGTCCCTACAATTAATGCTTAAATATAACTCATTATATTTTTATCTCTCTTTCACAGCCTTATTTAATATGAACAAAACTAAAAAGAATTTTATTTGAAACCCATTTAATGAATTAATTATCATTTTTTCATATTGACGAATTAGTTAAAATGACTTATACTGAGGGAGTATATCATTATTTATTTATTGTGGTGAAAGACGAGGGGCATTAAAAGCTAATCATTTTTAGGTAATAGACAAATCTCTTCCAGCTAAATGTGCTCCATTCACACGGATTACGCATCAAACGTCTAATTCCTCTGAAACTCAGGGTTGAAACAATAATATGATGAACGGGGAACTGGGATATGCGTGTGTGTGTGTGTGTGGCTTGCAAAATAATTAAAATGCTGGGGAATGAGACTAACTTCAAAATAAACTCCAACAAGTGATGATGGGATAATCTTAATATCAATTTATTAATAAACTAGAGGCGGGTTGATAGCACCATATGGGTCATATTGATGTGTGACTGGCCCGACCTGAATATCAATATATTAAAATATAAGTCATCACTTCTGAATTTCTTTCAATTTCATTGAAATTAATATACCATGCATCATTTTGATTGGTTGAGGAATATGTGTGTACCGAGCTCGTTTGAATTGAAGGTCAAACAAAAAAATAAGAAGAAAAAAAAGCTCGTTTAACTCTTCTACGTTTTATTCTACACGTCAAGATATATTAAAATATGTGTGTACAATTACTCTCATTTGAGGCATTCTGATCATGAAACGTGTTTAGAAAAGTAGAAATAAGAAGCTTTCGTGGCATCCATGACTGACTTGTGCCATTAATTTCCCACAATGTAATTGACACTCCATGGATTTATCATTATCGTCACCATCATTTGTGAGAAAAGATCATTGATGATTATGTACTTGGAAATTTTTTTTCATAGCGTATAAGAAGGTTGATTTCCTTTTTCTTCTCCTTCCTCAGGAGATGAATATACCCATCAAGCTTGAACCAAGGTTCGTGAATAAAATATAAAGCACACTGAATTTCTTTTAATGTTATTGAAATTAGTATTAGCTTTATCTATCAAAGTCTTGTGCCTTCAATAAAACTTAAATTAATCATTCACCTATATCATTATTTATGAAGATATTGGAAAAATCTTTCCATGACTTTCGAGATTTCTAGCAGTATGAAAATTTGAAAACGTAAGTGACACTCCTTAAATTTATCATCACATCACCATCATTTATGGACAATATTATTGATGATTATATGGTCGAAATTCGAAATTTTTTGCTCATGCCATATGAGAAGGATATAAACTCCTTTAATTTTATGGACCCCCATAAACGGCCTTGACTGGGCAGAATTAGAATAACGGGCATTAATATCAGTTTGATCGGTCGAGGAAGACATGTATTCGGAGCTCGTTTGACTTAAAAGTCAAAAACGCAAAAAGACTTAGAATTTAGGAAAATGATACTAAATCCTTAATATAAAATCTAATTGACTAATTTTAAGAGATTAAAGAAGTTGAATAAGTTACTTTGAAGTATTTATATTTATTTTTTTAAAACTAATGTCTGACTTATAAACTAATATTTAATCTAATAATACACATAAATATTTCAGCAAATTTATGTAGTATATGTTATAATTAAGTATTTAATTAATTGTGTTTTATATTAAGTCGTGGATGTAATATAAAAATTCATGTGATACATTGCATTAGATTCCATCAATAATTTTGCAACGTTACAAACTTCCTGAACACGGCTTTGACTAATCTGCAGGATTAGGATAATACGAGTTGGAAAAACTTTCCATGACTTTGCAGATTTCTAACACTGGAAATGGCAATCAACTGTTTTTCTTCTTCTTTTAATTTTTATCTTTCGAAAAATTATGAGTTTGGATTTTGTTATCTACGCCGCATGAGAAGAGGAACGTCCCTTGTCGTCGTCAGTCTATGTACCATGTGAGAAGGTTCTTCTTTTATTCCCTGAATTAATAGTGTTCAATTTGCGGATGACCCCTTCAATTCTTGTTTCTCAATCTTGTTTCATCGTCAATATTATATTTACATGCGAAGCTGAAAGTTGCAGTGTGAGCTCGCGCTAGTTTACATGTACATTACGGTAATGATTCTCTAACTCAGCACATAAAATTAATCAATTGTTAGCATCAATCACTTTAATTTCATTTGAAACATTCTAATCACAAAAAGTGTCTAGAAAAGTATAAATACGAGGCTGTGCGTGCTGTGGTCTATTTGTGTCATTAATTTCTATCAATACAACTGAGACTCCTTTTGGTTGTAATTTCTAAAGATTTTATCTTGTCTTTTTAATTCAGAAAAAAAGATAATTTTGGTGCACGAAGAAGGGAGATTCATATAATTCATCTTGAGGAGCAGAAGAAGAAGCTGTGTATGTTGTACAATTGATCATTTTTGGAGTGTGAAAAATGAAGGTCTCTTATGAGTTCATATTAACTTCTACTAAGAAACATGTACTTATCGTTCCTCTCATTTCAAGACTTTCCGTAACCCCACTGTTCCTTACCAAACATTGGTCTAACTAGAAGTAAAATAAAACAAGTTGAAATCATTAATAAGTAAACAAATATAATTCTGAATGTATTCTGGATTAGGGAACTTACAACAGCTGGGTGGCGACCTAGCTTTCACGTACGGAAACATAAAGACGGAGAAATCTAAACAAACAAGAAAGTAACAAATATAGGAGAGCAGATCCAGTCTTGTAATTCACCATCCCCGTAGTCGAAATCTCGCCAACAATATGAGAACTTCTGCAACTAGCTTGGAGGGTTGCATTATATTAGTTGTGTATTCACGTGAGAAAGAGAGAAACAAATGTAACGAAGAATTTTTTTTTGAAGAAAAATATGTAAGAGCGTTAAACTTACCACCATTCTAAATAGTTTCTCCAGATTGATAATGCACAACAGTAACCCAGCAAATGAATCTTATTATCAGGGTATCATAATTATATAAGAAAAACAAAGGTTACCTGTTAGTCTTCTTGGAATTTTCTCTTTATCTTTGCCTTCAAAATAGCAACTTGAACATAAATCCAGTCATACATGTTTTCGAAGAAGTGAAAAAAGGAATGCCGCCATGACTTATTGAGAATTAAAGTCCCACAAACTCCCCAAAATCCAATAATGAAGCCAAGAGTCATGCTCACATAAAACCCAAAGCTTATGAGATTATCATCTCCATCTGCATCATTGTTACTTGGATTGGGATTTTGATCCAAACCTCCATCTCCTGGACATCTTTTTGTAAGTGGCGGGCCACAAAGCCCCCGGTTTCCTATATAATCGGAGGCATTGAAGGATTGAAGTTGGGTGCCGGTTGGAATTTTTCCTGATAAATTGTTGAAGGCCAAGTTCAACACACTCAAAAAACTCAAACTTGAGAGGCTGATTGGAATTTCACCAGAAAGAGAGTTGTATGACAAATCAAGTGATTCCAACATTTCCATTTGACCCGTGTTCATAGGAATGGATCCTTTCAAATGATTTCTAGACAAGTTTAGGGAAGTCAATGCCACAAGTGCAGCTATGCTACTTGGGATTTTTCCTGTTAAGTGATTGCATGAGAGATCAATGGTTTTCATGAATCGAAGATTCTTATCGTACTCAACAGATTGTCCTTTCCATGCCAATGTTGCTGTGTCCGTGAAGGATGATCCAACAATTAAAAATTCGCCAGATGATTCAGCAACTGGATAAGAAATTTCTGGGCTCACAGATGTCGTATTTGACATAGCATTCAAATTACCAAAACAATGAGGTATATTTCCTGTCAAGTTATTTTTTGAGAGATCTAAGATTTGAAGATGTGGCAAATTACATAAATTTGTAGGAATGCTTCCGTGAAGCCTATTTGCTTGCAAACGTAAGCCAATCAAATTGTGCAAGTACTGCCCAATCCATGATGGCAATTTTCCAGTCAAATTATTCTGTCCGAAATCAATGAACAGCAAGTCTGAAGAATTCATCAGAGCTGACAAATTCCCAGAGAGGTTATTGTTATTCAGATGGATACTTTCAAGATCGTTCAAAGTACCAACTGAATTTGGTATTGCCCCGTAGAAATGATTGTTTTCCAATCTCAGAACCCTCAAGGAAGGAAGTTGTCCCCAGCAATCAGGAAGTTTTCCTGACAAAAAGTTGCTTGAAATGTCAAGATAATCTAAATTTTCTTGAAGAGTTGCACAGATGAAAGATAAGTTTCCTGAAAACATATTGTTTGAGAGAAGCAAGGCCATTGTTGCATTTGGTGGGAAATATGGCAGGGGACCGGACAGATTGTTGAAACTCAAATCCAAAATACCACGTTCAATTTTCATGACTAATTTTGGCAACTCCCCATGAAGTTTGTTATGGGAAAGATTCAAGTATTGTAAAGAAGATGGCCAAAGCCATTGAGGAATTGAATCTGAAATTGACGCATAAGAAATGTCCAACCGCCGAAGCTCCCTTTGATACTTTAACCAGCTAGGAAAGTGGGGTCCAAAATTACATGATGCTGCAAGAAATCCATGCAATTGAAAAGGCGGCACCCAATGCGAACTGAAGTTGAAAAAAATCATATTTTGTGACACATCTAAAACTCTCAATTCAGAGAGAGTTGAAAGATGTGTTTCATTAATGACAGAATTCAACCTATTGTTAGACAGATCTAAGTACTCCAACGATGCAAGTCCAACAAACGTCGGCAATGGCCCTGTTAAATTGTTACCATTCAAAGACAATTCGAAAAGGTGAGGTAAGTGCCCAAATGATTGTGGAATTGACCCATGAAGACTAGTGTTCTCAAGATCTAAAATCTCCAGATTTGAAAATCTTGAAAAATCGGGAAATGGTCCACTACTAAAAGGATTGTGACTTAAACGCAACTCCTCTATACTATTTTGAGCGCACCTTAACTGTGGTATCCAATCACTTAATTGATCTGAAAAACTGTTATAGGACAACCGTAACGTTTTCAATCTGCACAAATTTTGGATGGATTTTACCATGCTATCCTCAAGTTTATTCTCTTGAAGATCCAGAAATTCAAGAGATGTGGTATTTGTGAAGGCATCGGACGGAATACGTCGCAAAGGACTTTGAGAAAGAGATAAAGATTGAAGAGAAATCATATTTGAAAAAGCTTTGGGACCAAGTTGCAAAGGATTAAAGTGAAGATACAGAACTTGAAGGGAATTTATATTCAAAGCATTTGGAAAAATATGTTCCAAAGCGGTATCGCTAAGATCAAGATCTGTTAAGACGTTGCTAACGTTAGACAACCACGGTAGAATTGAAGAGTCTAAATTATTATCTGCAAGAGAAAGGACTTTGAGGGACGTGGAAGAGTTTGTATGGACAAAAGAGGCAGGACTGACATGATGAAATATAAGAGCACAATTGTCCAAGAAAACCTCAGACAGATGAGGAGCTTTGGATAATGATGATTGCCAATCAACAGCTTGACTTAGATTGACGTTTGAAAGGTCAAGAGATCTCAACGAAGAAAGGTGAGAAATCCACTCAAGATCTTTCCCAATCAAACCAGTAGAGCCAAGGCGCAGAGTTTGCAAACTGGATAGATTTTGCAGTCCACGAGGGATAGTGCCACCAATTGAAACAATAATTAACTCTTTCAGTTGACCAAGTAAGCCAATGCATTCTGGAATTTTGCTCCCTTCGAAATTGTTTCCATAGAGATTCAAGTAAGTTAGATGCTGCAAATCACATAATGAGGAATCGATACTACCTCTCAATTCCTTTCCAGCAAGAGCCAGCTCGATTACATGACCGGTCAAATTACTGCATGATACTCCACTCCACTCACAGCAATCAGCTTCACTTTTCCAGGTGGATAACATGCCGAACTCATCAACGAAACCATGTTTTAATTTGAGAAGAGCTTCCTTATCTGTCTCTGCGCAACTGATGTTTATATTGGAACATCCTGCACACCAAAAGAGACATAAAGCTCCAACAAGCCAAAAGCAATTGAACTTAGAGCTGAACATGATGATGAACATGCTTGGGATTCTTTTCATTTGGATATAGTAAGAACAGGGAAGACGCCTTGTGGATTTGGAGTTAATGATCCTAGGGCCATTTATAAGCAAACAATTCACCATGTTTTTAAAAAAATTTTATGACAGACGGAAGAATTATTCTCATCAATGTGATAAAAATTAATAATTCCATAGATGAAGATTTTTCGTTCATGAAAAAGGACCATAAAATTTTTATTTAAAGAAAAAACAACTGATGTTATTAAAAACATTCTTATCATTTAATTAATTTGATTAGTCTAAATTTTATTAAGAAACCAAATTGTTTGAATCAGCTGATGAAAATTTATTTGAAATAATTATTTAATTTATATTTCACTAGCAGTAAAAGCTAATCTCTTTTGGGTAATAAACAAATCTCTTCAACTACGTTTTCTCCATTCACAATGATTAGGAATCAATCATCCAATTGATACACATATTGTCTCATTTGATAGTTTGAGTAGAGTAGATGTCCGAAAAATATCACAGAACGTCAATATTCTCCCAAAACCTTCCCTAATTTTCTAAATCAATTTCCTATTTTTATTAATTTTTTTAGATATATGTATTACTCATAAAAATGTTGTTAATAATACTTGTAATGAATCAGTAATTTCTTCTATTAATTTTTTTTTTGGACAATTCAAGTTGCTTAAATTTTATTTGAGGTTAAGTTAAAAACATTCTTATCATTTAAATAATTTGATCAGTTAAGTTTTCTCTTGGAATGGAAAATTGTTTGAACCAACTCATAAAAGTTTATTTGAAATACTTATTAATTTCTAACTTAAAATTAATCAATAGTTTACATCAATCACTCTCAATTGAGGTATTAGGGCAATAAAGGGCGTCCAGAAAAATAGAAATAAGAAATTGTTGTAACATGTATGACTGACTTGTATCGTTAATTTAATAATATAAGTGACACTCCTCGATTTTATCACCACAATCACCATTTTCTACGAAATTTTTTGTGATCGCAAATTTTCGTTCATGTCATATGAAAAGGCTCATCTCTTTATCCATTTCATGGATGAATATCCCAATCAAGCCTGAATCAAAATATAAATGACGCCGAATTTAATATTACTAAAATTAATATTAATTTTATTTATATGATACTGTAAATGACGCCGAATTCCTTTTAATATTATTGAAATTAATATTAATTTTATTTATATCAGTCTCATGCCTTCAAAATCTAAAACTTAAATTGATCATCCCCATGTATCATCATTTGTTTATCCTCATGAAATACGAAGACCATACTCCACTAACCGTAACCATTAAGGCTTCTAATTGAACAGTTAGATATCAAAATATAAGATATATATATATATATATATATGATTATGTTGCGTTAATTTAGTAGTGCTTCCTCCCAATAATATAAAAGTTAGATAGCTAATTTAAAAATATTACAAATATAGTTAAATTAATTATTTAAAATTAGAATAAACATGTGTTGGTTTTTTAAAATCTCATTTATGGACATTATTATTGATGATTATATGGTTGAAAATTTTTGTTCATGCCGTATAAGAAGGATATGAACTCCTTTAATTTTATGGACCCCACATAAACACGGCTTTGACTGATCAGAATTAGAATCAGGGGCATTAATGTCAGTTTGATTGGTTGAGGAAGATACATATTCCGAGCTCGTTTGACCTAAAAGACTCAGAAAAATGATAATAAATCCTAAATATAAAACCTAATTGACTAATTTGAAGATATTAAATAAATTACTTTAAAGTATTTATATTTATTATTTTTTTAAAATAATTTGTCTGACTCGTAAACTGATATTTAATATAATAATACATATAAATATTTTAGAAAGATTATGTAATATATAATATAATTAAGTAATTAATCAACTGTGTTTTATATTAAGCCGTGGATGTAATGTAAAAATTCATGTGATACATTTCATTAGGTCCCATCAATAATTGTGCAACGTCACGTTTCAAACTCCCTGAACACGGCTTTGACTAATCTGCAGGATTAGGATAACATGCGTTGGAAAAACTTTCCATGAGTTTCCAGATTTCTAACACCGGAAATGGCAATATCAACTACTGTTTTTCTTCTTCTTTTAATTTTTATCTTTTGAAAAATTATGAGTTTGGATTTTGTTATCTAGGCCGCATGAGAAGAGGGACGTCCCTTTTTCTCCTTCAATAGATGTATATATTTATATCTTTAAAAAAAAAACATTTTTATCGTCAGTCAACGTACCATGTGAGAAGGTTCTTCGTTTATCCCCTGGATTAATTGTCCAGTTTGGATCATAAAACAATATTTCCCTCTCATCCATAACTCATATTGTTTTGCAATATGTTGGCCATTAAATTGTTTGTTGTTGAAATTCAGGGTCGAAACAATAACAAAAATCACCAAAAAAGAGCTTGAAAATTGAAAACTTACATGCGGGGAACTGCTGACAAAAATTATCATTTGCTTATCAATTGTTATCAAAACCAATATTAATGTTGTAACAGGATCCCTTTTCATAATTTTTCTATTTTCAATGTATTCTTTTGCAATTTTTCCAATCCAAACAATAATATGATAAATGGGAACTGGGCTATGGCTTGCAAAGTAATTGAAATGCTGGGGAATGAAATTAACTTCAAAATAAACTTAAGCAAGTGATGATGAGGATATAAACAGAATAATATTGACGAATGGGGTTATAAATATGGAAAATTTGCTGAGAAGTATCTATTGGAAGTATTTTATCACCTAGAAGTCTGTGAAATTTGTTTACGGAACCGAGTACAACTCATTTAAGCAAATACTCCCACTGTCGCCTTTTTACAAGTAATAACTACCATCTCCAACTTGTCCATAAATATAAGTAGTATTTGCAAGTTGTCTTAAATTTTTGGAACAAATTTCCTATTTTATCCCCATTAATCACTTATTTTAATACTTAATATATTTATTATCTCATTTTCCAAACTATCATCTCTCTTCATCACACATGCTCTCTCTTTTATACCTCTCATTATAATAATTTTCTTATTCTCTTTTTATTCTCTCTCTCCACGCATAAATAAAGGTATTTTGGAGAAAAAACTTTCAATTTCTATATAAAAGGGGACCGAGGGAGTACGATGTAACTATTCTTCAATTATGTACAACCTATCTACAACTTAAACCACCTCAATACAATTTTGCTATAATTAGTTATGAATTTTTAAAGTTAGACAAAAAAAATCTGGAATTACCATTAAACCAGAGAATTAAAATATAAATTTTTAATCTTTGGGCTTAATTTATGATTTTCTTGGTATTAAATGGGGTAAAAGGACGGATGTTTCAACACTCCTTGAATTTACCACATCATTGTCACCATCATTTGTGAAAATTATCATTCAGGATTATGCAGTTGTAAATTTTTATTCACGCCGTGTGAGAAGGTTCATTTCCTTTCTTCTTCTTCCTTGTTTGAACCAATTGATGAAAGATTATTTGAAATAATATTATCTTCTAACTTAAAATCAATCAATCGTTAACATCAATCATTCTCATTTAAGGCGTTCTGGTCATGAATGGTGTCTAGGAAAGTAGAAATAAGAGGCTGTTGTGGCATGAATAACATATTTGTGTGATTAATTTCTAACAACGTAGGTGACACTCCTTAAATTTATTATCACCGTCACCATCATTTGTGGAAATTATTATTATCCAGGATGATGTGGTTGGAAATTCTTGTTCATGAAGTGTGAGAAGGTTCGACTCCTTTTTCCTTCGTCAATAGACCTATTGCTTATAAAATGTAAATCACGCTGAGTTTCTTTTAATTTTATTGTAATTAAAATTAATTTTATTGATCTGAGTCTCATGTCTTTAATAAACCTGAAATTAACCATCTGCATATATCATTTTTTTTTTTTAATTCTAGTGAAATACGAGGATCATACTTCATTATCAGTAAGCTAATCTCTTTTGGGTAATAGGCAAATCTCTTCCAAGTAAATTTGCTTCATTCACGAGGTTTACAGGAATCAAAATATATATGAGATTGTGTCGCATTAATTTGTGTGTATCAGATTGATTGGTTGAGGAAGATAGCTCGTTTGACTTAAAGGTCGAAAAAAAACAAAAAGAAAAAAGCTCATTTGACTCTTCTATTTTGTTCTACCCCTAAAGACATAGACACAGTAATGAGTAGGTATTACTACCATAAAAATACTAGCCTATATTAATAATTTTTTTTTTCAAATACACGTATTACTTATAAGAATGCTGTTAGTAATACATGTAATAATTTCTGCTAGTATACAAATATTTTTCAGAATTCAAATTGCTTAAAATTTATTTGATATCAAGTTATAAGATATGTTAAATAGATACAAGCATATAATTTATTGAAAGTAAAATATAAGAATTGCTAACTTCATTGTTAAACTTTGAAAAAAAACTTCCAGTTAAAATTTAGAAAAATGATATAAAAATTCAGGTGACACCTTGCCTCTGGTCCCTCCAATTAATAATTTTGCAAAGTTTCAAACTTCCCGAACACGGCTTTGACTAATGAGGATTAGAATAACATGCGTTGGAAAAATCCTTCCATGACTTTCCAAATGTCTAACAATATGGAAATGACGCTCAATAGTTTTTCTTCTTCATTCTTTTTTCCGTCAGAAAATTAGGAGTAAGGATTTTTTAAAAATCAAAGGGGAACATCCCTTTTTCTCCTTGAATAAATGTGTGTGTGTATTGGGGGGGGGGGGGAGAAGCATTGTTATGGTCAGTTTATGCAGTATATGAGAAGGTTCTTCTTAATTCCCTTTATCCCCGAATTAATCGTCCGGTTTAGATCGTAGACGATTGTGAGTAGAGGACGTCTGTTTCACAACAGTTTTAGATGATTTATTGTTGCAGGTTTTTTGAGGGTGATAAGCACCTAGGCTCATTGGATCTGGATTGTACAGATATAATGTGGATGATCTAGATTTAGGCATTTTAATTATTTATTTGTAAATAAATAATTATTTTTTAAAAAAATAGTTAAAGGATTATTTTTATTCTAAACTTTATACCCCTTAAAATCATTGCTTTACAAAATAAAAATAAAAAAATAAATTTGGACCTCTAAATCTGATAAACTTGAAATGTTCATCACCACCCAAACTCACTTGAAATGTTCATCACCACCCAAACTCATTTCTTTGTTATTGTGTTCACTTATTAGAGACAGTATTGCTTTTTTTGTATGGTCTGGTAGTTGATCTGTCCTGATAGCTTCTGATGTTTGAATGACGCTATCCATTGTTGCTCTTTCTCTCCTAAAAAAAAATAATACACTAGTTCTATAAAAAATATATATATGATATTTTTTGACAGTCCTAAACATAAAAGTTAAAAAAACTAATTTACAAATTCATTAAGAAATTTGTTTAGTTATTTGTAAAAAAGCATTTTGATTTTCTTAAAATTTCCTTTGTATTGGGGATTACCACCTTGACAGAAAACCTTCTTAATATGTATAATTAATAGAGAGAATTTAAAAAAATTATGAATTTAGGATATTAAATGAATTGATATTATATTTAGAATCGGGCAAAACAAATTCTACTAACTCTTATTTAAAGATGATATCAACTAGAAGCAAAGTTATTAGCCCTGTTTTGTTTGAATTTATTATTAATATTTCTATCGTATTTTGAAAAGTAATTTTATACTTAATTTAATATAAAAAATTGCACAGAATGACAAAAAATTATTCAAGAAGAAAGAAGCAAAGTTATATAGTTATTGTATTAAATAAAAAAATTATATGCCTGCAGAATCTAGTGAGACATGTAAATATGTGCTAGAAATAAAATAAATTTGATTCTGGCACAAAAATGTTTAATCTATTATCTTTGTAAGTTGAACCATCATTATTTGTGTGGGCAATTGTTCCATAGTTAATTATAAGACCCATAGCCATGATAAGTCCATTATCTTGAGTTTATTAAATGGAATAGCTTTTAATGTAATTGATTTTTCAGAGTGGTATCTCAATGATATCGGCCCCCAGAAGAAGGTCTTCTTCGCCATCCACCTAAGTTGTGCAGGAAATATATGATGTTAAAAGTTGAAAAATAATATACAAGTGTTCCAGTCCGCTGAGGGGGGATATAATGTCGTGGTTTTCATTTTTTTTTTTTTCCTCTTTTGGTTGTAGTTTAATTAAATTTAATTAATCACTAATTAAGTAACAAGAAAAATTCATAAGTTTGTGCGTGAACTCTTGAATCATTTAAATATGGTAGTGTTATTATATACAGCCCAATATATGATCATCCTTGAAAGTTGCCCTTTAGACGCTACAATGCTACCAAGAGCTTATGTCTCGATTCTATATCTTATGTTGCCAAGTAGGAGTGGGCGTCTGTGTGTGAAGGGTGTGCGGGTCTTTAAATTGTCTGTATTAATTAAAAAAATGATGTTATAACCCCCACTGTTAGTTCCTTACCAAACATTCGTCAAACAAGAAGTAAAAGAAACAAATTAAAATCATTAACAAGTAAACATATATAATATTGAATATATTTTGAATTAGGGAACTTACAACAGCTAGCTGGTGACCTAGCTTTCATCTTACACAGAAGCATAAAGAGAAAGAAATCTAAACAAAAACGAAAGTAACATATATAGAAGAGCAGATCCAGTCTTGCAATTCACCATCCCAATAGTCAAAACTCGCCAACAAGATGAGAATTTCCGCAACTAGTTTGCAGGGTTGCATTATATTAGTTGTGTATTCACCAGATTGAGATAAACAAATGTAACTTTAAGAAATTTTTTTTGAATAAAAAATTTTGAAACCTTTGAACTCATCAACATTATAAATAGTTTCTCCAGATTGATCATATATTGCAATGCACAACAATAATCCAGCGGATGAATCTTATTATCATGGTGTAACAATTATATAGGAGTAAAAAAAAAAAAATGTTTACCAAACAGCCATGTTACACTGAGTCTTTGTGACCATTCTTTCCTCTGTCAAATTTGAAGGGGAGGAACCCTGTGTCCACTTGTTTATTAGCCATATCTCTCCAAATTCTTCAACGCCATCCTTCCTCTGAATTCAGTATGTCTTCCTGCCATTCCCGAGCCACGCATCCGCAGCAGTTGGTCACTCAAAGACGCATCAAACCACCAAGCTGCCCAGCAGGGCCACTGTCATATCATCACCTCTGGGATGCTTCTATACCCTTTTTATTGCGCCTCTTCCTGTTTGCTTCTCTTCAACACTCTGATTCGCTGTTACTCTCTTGGCCTCTTTCTTGAAGAAGCTGTTAGGTTTGGTATATCTTCCCTAAACTGCCATGCATTTCTGACTTATTGTTCCTTTGACAGCTATACTCATGCCTTCCTCTGTCATGCCTGCGCCAATTCAAACTGCGTTCACCTTGGAATGCAGATTCATTCTGTCATATTCAAAGTGGGTTTTCACTTTCACTTATATGTACAAACTGCTTTACTTCAGGTGTACTCAACGTGGGGTCTCTTAATCGAAGCGGCGCAAGTGCTCGACCGAATGCCTGGAAAAGGGGGGGGGGGGGAAAAACTGTGTTTACATTACTGGTCTGATTAAATGCGGTGAGTTTGACCTTGCCTTGTCATTATTTTATAAAATGCCAGTTCGGAGTGTTTTTCTCCTGCACAATTATTATGGATGGATTCACACGCATGAATAAGCCTAGTAAAGCATTGACTACGTTTAGGGAAATGGTTATTTGAGATAACATAAGACCAACTGAAGTGACTCTTCTGACCATTTTCCCAGCCATTTCAAATCTTGGGTTCATTGTGATTTGTCAATCAGTCCATGGCTATGCGGAAAAGAGAGGCTTCAGTGCCTCTGATATACGCATTATGAATTCACTGATATAATCTTATGCAAAATGTGGATGCATAGCAAGTGCAAGCAGATTCTTTCAGGAGATATCTGCTTACAAGAAAAATTTGGTATCATGGACATCAGTGATCCCAGGTTTTGCAATGCATGGTCTGGGAAGAGAGGCCGTAGAGTATTTTGAAACCATGGAAAAGGCTGGGATCAAGCCAAATCATGTGACGTTTTTGAGTGTTTTAAACACGTGTAGTCATGGAGGATTGGTGGAGGAGGGGCTCAAGTTTTTCCATAAAATGGCTAATGATTGTCAGCTTCTGCCAGATATCAAGCACTATGGCTGTCTATTAGATATGCTTGGAAGGGCAGGCAGGTTGGAGGAAGCTGAAAATATTGCTTTGTAGGTACCTCCTGAGGTTGCCAATGTCGTGATTTGGCGGACACTTCTAGGTGCTTGCAATTTTCATGGAAATGTTGAAATTAGTCAGAGGGTGATGAGGAGAATACTGGAGGTGGGGAGAGAATATTTTGGGGATTATGTTCTTATGTCCAATATTTTTGCTGGTGTTGGAAGGTTTGGAGATGCTGAGAGGTTAAGAAAAGTAATGGATATGAGAACTGCTTTTAAACTTCCTGGCTACAGTTTATTCTAAATGCTATAACATTTCTATTTAAAACAGACACGCAATTTCGCTATAAAAGATATTCAGAATATGCTTAAGGCATCAAATTGTGATAATGCACATTACGATATTTGTTTTGTTCCCTTCGGGTTTTTAACTGTCTAGAGCATATAAAATGGTTGTTTGGAATTGTCATTTACGAATTTTCAAATGTGTTTGTGCTCCACCTTCCAAACCTCGGTGGCTTCTGCGTAAAAGACTTCTGTCTGATTTTAGGAACACAAAAACAGAAACTATTTACGAAGTTCCCGCGTATGAATCTAACTTCATAGCCTACCCAAAGCAGTTTGGTGTCTTAATGTATGTCCGACAGTGGTACCTGGGGCTTTGGCATATGAGTGCTTCCTGGACTCACAAGCATTCCAATATTTACTTTAACTCCAGATCTTCCATTACTTCCTGGGATCTTGACAAGGTTTTGCTTAAAGCTAAATTCTGAGTTGTTTCTAACTTAAAATCTCCGTTTCTTGTGTTTTTTTCTTTAATTAATTAATGCCTTCCACATTTATGAAACATATCTCAGTTTGGATAAATCATATACGTCAATATACATTATTTTAATGTATGTGACGGAGTAGTGCTCTGTTTTGACATTTTGAGCTTCTGAATTTTGCCATTTGAATTTCTGATTTCTAACGTCTGGTTTTACCTTTCTTTCAAAGCCAGCCACAAATTTAATTCATGAGTTCCAATTCGCTTTATTGGAAGTTTAATATCTAATCTCTTTCATTCCTATTTTCTGTGATGTCATCCTCGGTTGAAGAGCTATGGTTCAATTGCAAGTGAGAACTGCGGATCTTCTCTATGCTTTTCTTCATTGTCAACTAAAAATGACCTGAAGTAGCAGAGATCTGAAAGTGAAGCAGAGCAAGGAAACACATCCTGGCCAGAATTTGTGCCCACAAGTGGACCTGATAAAACCCGGAAGATGGATTATATACGTTACGGAGGGCATATCTTAATTGGTGTTCGGGGTCCAAGAGCGGATGCTGCCACACTGAGAAAGCAATTGATTGAGTTTTGCGATCAGAAGCATATGCTCAAGCTTGATAATGAGAGCCTCCCTATAGAACATATCACTAAAGGTATAATGTTCTTGATCATGTATTATGCAGGAGGGTGGTCTATCCAATCCTTCGATACACTGCTACAGGTGGCAAAATCATCAGTGAAAAGGGCGTAGGAACCCTTTTATTAGTCACCGCAAGTTTAAAGCAATGCATTAAGCAATTCAGAAAGTTGAACTTTCTCATGGGAGATAGAGACCCAGATCCACAGCCTTGTTTTAGAATGTTTCATGCCACTCAAGCTCATACCAATGCCCAAATAAACAAGTTTTTGTCAACCATGGTTGAATGGTACAGGTTTGCAGACAATAGGAAAAAGGTTGTTAACTTTTGCTCTTACATAGTACGAGGTTCTATTGCAAAGTTATATGCTGCCAAATACAAGCTCTGTTCACGAGCAAAAGTATACAAGATTGGTTCTCGAAATTTGAGCCGTCCGTTAAAGGAGAAAGAAGGCCAGTCTCCTGAGTGCCATAATTTGCTGAGGATGGGTCTTGTTGAATCAATTGATGGCCTCCAATATACTAGGATGTCTCTTGTGCCTGAGACGGACTACACTCCATTTCCAGGCTGACCATGAAAAGGCATTGCTAGAATATATAAAATTTGAGGATCCAAAGACTTTGGAGGAACAAAGGAGTTCCATGAAGGAACAAGGCCTTGTTTCACCTCAGGATTACATTTCTATGCTTGTTTGGAATTACAAAAGAAGTTCTTTCTTGGTAGATCAGGTTTTCTTAATACAGAGTGACGAAAGCATTACAAAAACCAAGCAGCAATTGCTGGAAGGCTCCGACCAGGGCGAACATATTGACGTAAGCAAAAAAGAGGAAGATACTGATGAAAGTATTGATGAAGCACGGATGTCACAAATAATGGTTTTGTAATTCTGTAGTTTTTATTTAGTAATCTATAACACGTCCTTTTTTTTTTCTCCAAAAGAATATTTCAAGAAATTTTGGAGTCTCAAATGGCAGAAAATTTGACACTTCTTTGAAGGTAGAAGTTTTCAAGCTATGTCTAGCCTAGTCCATATATGCTAATTATCAGTGCATTTGTAAAGTTCTTTTCTAGTGTCTTAACCACAGCAGCACGCTGCATGTTGAATAATGTAATTAATAGTTTCGAATATGATATTGAGACCTAAGAGCGTAGAAGATTAAACCATTGGTCAAATTATTCGCCTAACTTTTGTGTTGATATATATTGTCGTGACTTCAGATACAAGTTGTAATGATGACTGATAGTGTAAGCTCTGTAGAGAAGCCACGAGTTTAATGTAGCAACTTGTAATCAATGTGTTAGTATGCATCAGCTTTTTAGAACTGCTGAGGTAGCCTCTCGCCGCATATGGGATTACTATTGGCCAACATGTTGCATTCCAAGTCCATAAAGTTGATGCTTTCTGTCTTAAATATAAGATTTAGTTTATAGTTACAGACTAGATCTTATATTTAAGACAAGAAATACTATTTCCAGCCTTTAATATAAAAGTTAGGCGAATGATTTGATTTTTAGGCAAAAAAAAGGTAATGATTTGATATTGTTTTAAATATAAGATTTTATTTCGTTGTCTCTTAAATTTATAATTCATTCTTTAAAGTATTCTTATTGATTACATATATTAATGATAGTTATGATTAAAAGTATACTTTAGGAAAATTAACTCGTACTTCTTAAAGATAACTCATTTAACTAAATTTTTTAATTTATCTAAATTACTTAAGTAGTTCTTATATTTATGATCAAGAGTAGTAAGTTTTATGAGCACTGACACAGAGGAAAAAACAAATGACAACTTACTTTGGTAGTAACTTATGTAGAAGCAAAGAGGAACTGAATATGTAAATAACAAATAGGCTATCTACAACCTCCGGTCATTATTATAAGAGTTAGTTTGACATACAATTTAATCCCAAATACAAGACCTCAATTTATTTTGTCTTTCATATTTATTTATTTTTTTCAAAGTAGTTCTTATAATAGTTGCACATGTTAAATGTTCCATTAAATAATAGTTCTGATTAATACACTGATTAGCAAGGACATTATAAGAAAGATGACACATATTTATTACAAATAACTAACTTAACAAACTTTTTTAATCTACTCAAATTAGTCAACTAGCTCTTATATTAAAGATTAGAGGTAGTATTGTATCATTTGATGGTGAGTGTATCTATGTAGTCTCCCCCCCCCCCCCCCCAAAAAAAAAAAACTCGTTTTGATGGTTCTCATGCACACGTTTATTAATTGTCGGCTGAAGATCAAGTTGCTGATTGAAGTTGGTGGGAATGACAACTTGTCTTCATTTTTTTTTTTTTAATGAAAGATGAGTTTGATGGGCCAAACAATAAATAAACTTAATTATATTGTTATTATTTATAACTAATACTATTTTCAATTCTTAATATAAAAATTAGTTGTGGTTGGATTTAGTCCTAAATATAAAATCATAATTTACTTTATTTCCCGTGTTCATCATTTTTCCCAAATTAATTTTCATAAATTAATATATATATATGTGTGTGTTGTCTTGTGGGAGTAATTTAGAAAGATTGTGTTTTTTTTTAATAACTAACAAGTTTATTTGATTTTCTTAATTTATCTAAGGTTGGTATATTTTATCATCAACTATACATATACATGTATATATGAAAAATATGTATGTTAAGTTCTTTATATCTATTATGTTGACTTAATGTTATGTTTTTTTATGTGAGTTTATAATTAAATGATAATATTTTAAAAGTAGGACATATATGTCTATACGTTATTGGAGAACTTGACATAATAAATATAAGAAACTTGATATAAATATGGTCATATATATACACACACGCACACGCACATATTGATTGTTGCATAAACAAACAAGCCATAAAATAAAGGAGAGGACAAATGAGTGTTTTTGCAGATGTTTCCGTGTTTTATGCATGTTTATCCGAAGATGATGATCAAATTGGGGAGAATGAAAACTTTTTCTTCATATTTTTTTTAGTGAAGAACAAAATATGCCTTTGTCGTGTTCGATACAAAATCCCCAAAAGTAAAATAACTAAAATAAATTATCTTGCTATGACTTGTGATTAATATTTTTTCAAGAATTTTAATTATGTTCCATATTAATATAATGATAGTTGTAGAAACAAACAGGCACAGAATACATAAGAACCGACTGACAAATGAGTTACTCCAATGAGAGCCAGAGCATATAATTTTGCGAGTTGTTTAGATGGTTCATCCATGATGCATTTTCTTTTCTCCTATTATTTATCTTTATAAAAAGTACAATTGTTATGAAGTTCTGAGTAAAGAATATAATTACTAAAAAGTTTTAATAACAATAGAGTAGTTTACAATAATAAATTTCATGATAACGAGTAACAATCAATTACTTGTCATTGAGATTTACTAATAATTATTTTATTTCATTAGGATTCCATTGTAATTCTCCCTTCTTATAAAATTAGTATTGTTAAATAAATTAATTTGGGAGAAAATGATAGTTTTTTTTAAATATCCAACTATTCATATTTGTAACTTGTAAGTGACGTCAACTATAACTTAAAATAGCACAACAGCCTCCTACTTACGCCTATCTTTTGAACATCCAAATGTGTTTCATGTATTTTTATATAAAATCTGAAAAATAAACTATGCTATCATAACTTATAAATAACGTAATTTATTTTATTATAAATTGACACACACATGTGTACACAAATTTACATATAATATTTGAAAAGTCATTGGCGGCCGGAAAAAAGAAAAGAAAAGAAAAAGTCATGCTATCCAAAAATTATGCTAGTTTTCCACAATTCTTTTTCTTTTTCAAAAGTTTTCCACAATTCTTGTAGTTAACTCGGCTCGAACTAGTTTTATACTCTCTCCATTCTAAACAAAGAAGCGATTTGATTGACTCTGTTTTATTTTGATCTTAAGCATAAAATTTAATCCCTTATGTTTCCCATATTTGTTAATTGTTTTTTTTTTCACTGACTACCTCTACTAATTGCAGACATTTAATTTAATTTGTCCTATCAATAACGATAGCTTTGAAGGAGATGCATTTTTTTTTGGCCAACTTGAAGGAGATGTATTTTACAAAAACTAATATGCCTTTTTTTTTTTGAGCAAAACTAATATGCCTTTTACAAATAAATAAATTAACTATTTTTCTTAATCAATGTAAATCAATTATCTAAGCCCTACATTTAAAATCAGGGTTACACACACACACATTAATAGAGTGATATTTTATGTCAGTTCCTTTACATTAGTTACTTTTTGAAATGCCTAATTTACAAGTGAGATTTTCAATGGTTTGACTCTCCAATCTCCATTATTGAAGTTAGAAAAGCCGTCTCTCCCTCCCTCCCTCTCCCTTTCTCTCTACATGTAATGTTCCTCGCAGCCAAGTTGGTTTTTTCTTTATAAAAGACAAAATCATATTATAATAAAAATATCATGATACAAGACAGATATAGAAAGTGAACAAGAATGAGAATTAAAAAGCCTATAAAAAAATGTTGGTTGTGTTATTCAATTTGTGACATCCGAAAAAGAAGCGGGCACAGAGAGGATATCCTGTTATATAACATATGCTTCAAATCAGAATTAGAACGGTTCAATTGAATGAATTAATGCAGATAACCTGAAGATTTAATCTTCGTGAAGAAAAAATTTTCATTTTTTAAAAACCCAACATAAATTAGCAGCACAAAAACATTGAACGAGAAAGACATTACAACCTGTATATATACCACCTGTCCCATATAAACTGCTGCAAAGGTAATCCATTAAAAAAATAGAATGAATATCACTGATGATCCTTATAGCTTTATTTAATTTTGGTTTTAGTTTTTATAGTTTCAAATAGGTGGTTTTGATCTTTATAGTTTCACAAGGATTTGATCCGATTTTAAGTATAGAGGACAGAAACCATAACCTATTAAAAATATGGAGACCGTTTGTTAAATTACCAAAAGGTTATGAAACTATAGAAACCAAAACTGATGATTTAAAACTATGGGGATCAAAATCAAAATTCAATCAAACTATAAAGACTAATAATGTCATTAACTCATAAAAATAATAGCATCAAATGAGAAGATCCGTTTGGAAAATGGGATACACTAGCCATCAATATATATATATGTAGTTTTCCTCAATTTTGAATTAGGTCTTGAGCTTTTTTTTTATTTTATTTTATTGGATCCTTTAACTTTTTACAGTTTGAACCGTTGATCCCTGCCATTAAATAAGTATTAACACCGTTAAATACTTCTCCTAAGAAGCAGCGAACATCTTAAAGATCTTCTCCACTGATCAGCTTGACTTTGTTTGGAACCTCTATTACTTGACCCGCTTCTTGCCAGTTGCCAAAGGGATAACTCTCATTATATGCATATAATGATTCGATGAAAATTACAGAGATTCTGCGGTCATATATTATAAAATTATATATATAGTAAAGATTCTGAGAAATCTATAATCGATTCTTGAAGACAGCCTTTGTGTTGCTAATGAACACTTTTAGTCTACTCTGTTTTTCTATTACCGAAACAGGGGAAGCTTGAAAAGAATAGTTGGTACAATAGTATGCAAATGACATAATATTCTATTTTACTCTCAGATTCCCACCGTTCAGATTCTCACTACTTCCTTAAATAAATAAATAATGAATGGAGGAATTACAATAAATAGGAGCAAATGTTGCTCTCAAGTGTTGCACATAGAAGCAGCAGAAATAGGAAAGACAATGTCAAGATAAGCATTGGTGGCTTTTGAAGGAAAGGGATTGGATAAGACGAGACTGGGTCTAAATTATCCGTTCAAAACTTTAAATGAAAGGAATCACAGTAGTAATGAGAATCTTGTAATATTTAAATAAAAAGACATTAATAATTCACAAACAAATGGAGCATCCATGCATAGATCTTATACAATTCAACAAAAGAGTTAATAAAGCACAAATGTGACATGTTTTTTTCAAACGATGTCGTTTTAACTTTAACAAAGAGAGAGGGAAAAAAAAATGAAATTTAATCCTTCCAACTAAGAAATTGGTTTATTAGTTTGACTGCCTAATCTGGATTGAGTTTTCATTCCATGAGTATCATATAATTAAAAAAAAGAATTGACATAGATCTTTCTCACAAAATGCTTTTTCTTTTAACAGGACACGTAAAACCAGCAAGTATATAAATCCGTAAACACCCTCCAAACGAAGTATCAATATCCTAATACTAAACACACTTATCGTCTATGTCTCGATCTTCTCTCAAATTCCCCACTTTGATTTTGAGAACTTATTAATGGCGGAGCTACAAGCCCCTTCTAGTCTTGTCTTCACCGTGAGGAGGTGCCAACCGAAGCGTATTGCTCCCCGAAGCCTACTTCTCAGGAAGTGGAGCTTCTTTCAGACACTTGTGTTTTACTATCCATTTGCAGGAAGACTCAGAGAAGGTGAAGGTCGCAAACTTTTGGTGGATTGTAATGGGGAAGGCGTTATGTTCATTGAGGCTGATGCTGATGTCACCCTTCAACAGTCTGGTGATGATCTTCATCCTCCATTTCCATGCTTCCAAGATCTTCTTTACTATCCCCCAGGTTCAGATAGAAACCTTTACTGCCCCATCTTGCTCATTCAGTTCTCACATTCATCTCTCTCTCCGTTTTTTTTTTTTTTTGCTAAAGTATATACTCTCCTGTCTTTAGAGAATTAATTAATTTGTATAAATTAAGAAAATGTGTTGCTTTTTCATAAAATATTTCTTTTTCATAAAATATTTCATTTTACTTATTTTGTCATTTGGATCGGAAACCACTTGCTTAATATGAAAAGTCCGTTAATACGTATAATCAATAAAGAGAGTTTAGGTAAAAAGTATAAACTTGAGAAACAAAATGAATTGAAATATTACATTTAGAATTAAAGCAAATCTCCTTACGAGAGATTTTTATCCTCTCTTCTTATCATATTTCTCTTCTTTTTCTCCTCATCCCATCCTTACCATTCTAAATATAAGATCAACTTAATTCTTAACTAATTAGAACAATGATTAAAAAATACCTGTTAAATTTTAAAATAATAAATAGGTGACTTTAACATATTCTGACATGTAAAAGTTATTACAAGAATAGTTAGCACCAACTATTTGTCATTTTGAAATCCAACGAGTATTTTTTCTTTTGGCCATTTTCCCTTAATTAGTTATTTGTAATTTATGATATAGAGAATTTGTGACATTTCTTCAAATATGACTCTACTATTTAGTTACTAAAATTTAATGCGCAGAGATTAAAAAAATATATAGTTCAATAAATAGGATATATTATAGAAAAGAAAATTTTAATATATGGTTGACAAGAACAAATGTGACCTGATATTTAATTAGAATCAAGCTAAAATCTTCAAGTAGACGTTATATCTATGATGAGAAGCAGTGCGTGTATCAGAGAGGGAATTTTGCAATACTAATATGGAGAAGTTCTTGTGTGAACCCGCCGCACCACATTATTTGTGGTCTATGCAATAAAAGAGAGCCAGCTCATATAACTTCATTCTTACATGGCTCCTCGAAATATTAACCAGTGGGTCCCACAAATTTTTATACTATTTTCAATCCTTAATATAACAACTTGTTTGACTTTTATTTTGATCAAAAATATAAGACTCCAATCCACTTTGTCTTTCATATTTATATATTTTTTTTAAAAGTAGTCCTTCTAATAATGGTAATTCTAGCCAATACACTTGATTAGCAAGGATATTTTAGAAAAAATAACACCTATTTAAGACAAATAACTAACTTAATTTACTTCTTTAATTTCTTTAAATTAATCAACTAGCTCTTATAATTACGACCGGTAGTATTTAACCATCTCTCTCCATCAATTTATTTCTCTCTCTTCATCTGACTTTCACTTCCAACAATGCCCATCTTTCTCTTCCATCGAAACACGGTACCGTTTCCCTTTGCTTGAAAGCTTTGCAGTTAAAAAGTAAGTTAATTTGCTCCTAAAAAAAGTAAGTTAATTTGCTTAGTTTAACAGAATTTCCAAATTATATTCCTATCAATTTTTCATATTAGAAAAGCCATGCATTTTAATTTTACTAGAGAAATACATCTAATGAATCTAAGTATAGAACAAAATTTTATCTTTTGCATTCTAAAATATATTTTTAAATACATTTAGTACATTAAAATATTTTTTTTTAATTTTACACTTAGTATAACAGAGAAGTTGTTACTAAAGATCAGATGTAGTATTTCGTCTAGTAAATTTATTTACCTTTATTAGTTATATCAATTGAAATAAATAATATACGTATAATATATATTGCAACTACATTCAAACCCAATCCCATGTTTATTATTTTAATTATATCTATCAAAGTTTTTAAATTTGCATGGATCAATAATTTTATATACTGACTTTTATATTAGGTTAAAGTATGCATTTAGTTTTTTTATTTTTATATAAGGTTTTAGTATGGTTTTTTAACTTCAAAAAGTATATTTTTAGTCCTTTAATTTTAAAATCGTTAGTCTTAAATGAGAAACATAGTAGATTAAAATTTATATTTAAAACTAAATTAAATATCAAATTATTTATTATATTAAATATCGGAGATAATAATATATTAAGAAACCCCAAGTGTACAGTGCCCCAAAACCGGCTGTAGATATAATTAAAATTAACTGTACAGCTTTGTCAAAAAGACAAAACTGTAGAGTTTTTAAGTTGAACAAAAACGTGTCATGCTTCGGTGGACGATAAAAAGGGTATATTTGGAAGTGAAAATGGGGGGAAGGGAGAGAAATTAATTCTTGGACAGAGAAATTGCTAAATAAAAATTGGTGCGACCCACAGAGATTATCTCTTCACCATCTCTCTACTATGGAACCAATTTCGGTGCTCATCTCAGAAGCTCATCAGATCTGAATCGTCTATATCTCATTTGAACGGTTCAGATTTAAAATCTTTAATGACATGATCCATCTTCATAAATTATAGGTAACTTGTCAAGTGTGGTGGCTTCATCTTTGGTCTTCGCATGAATCACAGTATGAGCGATGGACCTGGTATTGCACAATTCATGAAAGCCCTCGCCGAAATAGCCAAAGGTGCAACCCAACCTTCGATTCTCCCAGTCTGGAACAGAGAGCTTCTAAACGCAAGAGACCCACCAAACATTACATGCACCCATCATGAGTACGATGAAGTGGCCGGTGATCCTATTCCCTCTACCAACATTGTTCATCGGTGTTCTTCGGACCCTCCGAAGTCTCATCCCTCCGTAGATTACTCCCCAACCACCTAACCCAATCAATCTCATTCGACCTTGTCACGGCTTGTCTCTGGTATTGTCGTACAAAAGCTTTAGACCTAGACTCACAAGACGATGTTCGTCTCATGTTCCTGGCTAATGCACGCATGGGACGTGATATATTCAACCCTCTGTTACCAAAAGGGTATTATAGGAACGCCGTGGTGCTTCCGACGGCGGTTTCAACCACCGGAAAACTGTGTGAGAGTCCGTTAGAGTATGGTTTGGAGTTGGGTAGAGAAGCAAAGGATGTAGTGAATGGCCAGTATTTTCACTCTGTGGCTGATTTCTTGGTGAGTAGAGGACAACCCAGTTTCACAACAGTGAGGTCGTTTATTATTGCAGATTTTTCTCATCTTGGATTTAAAGATGTTGATTTTGGGCGGGGCAAAGGCTGTGTATGCTGGTCCTGTTTTGAGTGGACTTGGCACTTTTCAAGGATTCACTTTATACATTGGATATACAAATAGCAAATGTGAGGAAGGAAGAATCATAACTGTTTGCCTTCCACCAGAAAGCATGAAGAAATTTGCCAAAGAGTTGGATCTTATTCTTAACAATGTTGACCAATCTGCCATTGATGGTTAATGCGTAGATGCATGCAAAAATGCCGTCAAGTATTTGCATTTTTATTGTGTTTATATATATATATGTATGTGTATGTGTATGTATATGTATGTGCATGTACGTCGTATGTATGTTCATGTTTGTTTATGGTGATGTCCGTTGTAATGCATTGAAGCTGTTCTGCAGTAGTATACCTATGGAGTACGGTAGTAGAAAGTGCCTTTATTAATATGAGAGTTTTGTTTAGCAAACCATAATTTTCTAGTGAAATCGTTGCTAGTTATGTTAGACTAAAGTTGACCAGAAATCCCAATCTGATTCTGTGACTGGTGGTTGTTGGGATGATGATTGAACCAGACACATACTTTTGATCAGCTTGAACTATTTTGGTTGCTGGTAATCGGAGTGATGGGATATGGAATAATGACTAATTAGGATTTTTTATATTTCATATATTTATCATTATTAGAAATAGGGTTTTAATTTTGATTGCTATCTTTTATTATCAATTATCATTGTCATTTAATTTTAAGATTTCTAGAATATTACGCATTTAATTTCTAGAGTTAGGTTGAGACTTATAAATAGAACATCAACTCATTTGCTTTGTACGCCTTATGATTTGAATAAATATATTATTGAGTTTCTCCTCCTCTGAGTTCTCTTCACCCTTTTTCTGTCTGATTTGTCCTTTCTTTCTTGCTGTTCTCTTTCCTCTATTCTCTCTCTTCCCCTTCTCTTTTCCTCTTTTCTCCCATTCACCTCCCCGTCCTGCATCATAGAGACATTATTGCTTCTGTGTATGGTCAATTTGGTCATCTAATATGCTTGGGGATGACGCCCTCTGACGTCAACAACTTGTGAAAAGAAGAAAATATAAAAGTTTGTCCCATAATGGCTACTACCTTTGTTGTTTAATCCAATATCTTTGAAAGTAGTTTGACCCATTAATGGATGTTAGTGAATAATTGTATTATGCAATGAACGTAATGGTTAAAAGAAACCATACTTTTTCTTTGCCAAGAAATAGAACCGTACATGATGAAATTGCTCTTTTAACACTAAACTCTGCAGTGATTCACAGAACATCTCACTCAATATGGATCAGGGAACATTGCAACGGCTAACAAGTGACCTAGCTTTCATCTTACATCGAAACATAAAGAGATAGAAATATGAACAAAACAAGAAAGTAACATAGAAGATGGAGCAGATCCAGTCTTGCTCGCTCGTAATTTAGCATCCCAAAATAGTCAAAACCTCGCCAACAAGATGATTATTTCTGCAACTTTCTCCAACCATCTACGTGATCAAGCAAAGTCATCACATATTCTTAAATTATACAAAGTATATATGGGCTCAGATATAATTCACATGTGTCACATGGTAACAGCAATTCACTAATATATTATGACAATGTGCATACTCTTCAATTAGCATCAAGGGTTGCGTTATATAGTAGTTGTATATTCATGAGATTGAGAGAAACAAAAGTAACATTAAGAAATTTTTTTGAACAAAAATATATAAAAATTTTGAACTTATCACATAGTAAATAGTTTCTCAAGATTGATCATATATTGCAATGCACAACAATATTCCAGTGGATGAATCTTATTATTAGGGTATCACAATTATATTGCAAAAAAAAAATGTTTACCTATTACCCTTGGAATCTTCTCTTTATCTTTGCCTTCAAAATAGCAACTTGAACATAAATCCAGTCATACATGTTTTCGAAGAAGTGAAAAAAGGAATGTTGCCAAGACTTCTTGAGAATTAAAGTCCCACAAACTCCCCAAAATCCAGTAATGAAGCCAAGAGCCATGCTCACATAAAACCCAAAGCTTATGAGATTATCACCTCCATCTACATCAATGTCACGTGGATTGGGATTCAGATCTGAACTCCCATCTCTTGGACATCTCTCTGTAAGTGGAGGGCCACAAAGCCCCTGGTTTCCTATATAATCGAAGGCACTAAAGGATTGAAGTTGGGTGCTAGTTGGAATTTTTCCTGATAAATTGTTGAAGGCCAAGTTCAGCACACTGAGAAAACTCAAACTTGAGAAGCTGATAGGAATTTCACCAGAAAGAGAGTTGTATGATAAATCAAGTGATTCCAACCTTTTCATTTGACCCATGTTCACAAGAATGGAACCTTTCAAATGGTTTCTAGACAAGTTTAGGGAAACCAATGCCACAAGTGCAGCTATGCTACTTGGGATTTCTCCTGTTAAGTGATTGCAAGAGAGATCAATGGTTTTCATGAATCGAAGGTTCTTACTGTACTCAACATATTATCCTTTCCATGACAATGTTGCAGTGTCCATAATTGATGATACAGCAAAGAAATAAGAAGCATCGTATGCAATGACTTCGCTCATAGATGTTATATTTGACATAGCACTCAAATTACCAAAGCAATGAGGTATATTTCCCGTTATATTATTTCTTGAGAGATCTAAGATTTGAAGAAATGGCAAATTACATAAATTTGAAGGAATGCTTCCGTAAAGATTGTTTGCTTGCAAACGTAGACCAATCAAATTGTGCAAGTACTGCCCTATCCATGATGGCAATTTTCCAGCCAAATTGTTCTGTCCAAAAATCAATGAACAACAAGTACGAAGAATTCATGAAAGCTGGCAATTTCCCAGAGAGGTTATTGTTATTCAGATGGATACTTTTAAGATTGTTCAAAGTACCAACTGAATTTGGTATTGCCCTGTAGAAATGATTGTTTTCCAATCTTAGAACCTCCAATGAAGGAAGTTGCCCCCAGCAATCAGGAAGTCTTCCCGACAAAAAATTGCTTGAAATGTCAAGATGATATAAGCTTGCTTGATGAGTTGCACAGATGAAAGATATGGTTCCTGAAAACATATTATTTGAGAGAAGCAACGCTATTGTTGCATTTGGTGGGAAATATGGTAGGGGACCAGATAGATTGTTAAAACTCAAATCCATTGCATATTTGTCCATTTTCAAGATTGGTTTTGGCAGCTCCCCATAAAGTTTGTTGTGGGAAAGATTCAATTGTTGTAAAGGAGATAGCCAAAGCCATTGAGGAATCGAATCTGAAATTGACGCATCAGAAATGTCCAACAACTGAAGCTCCCTTTGATACTTTAACCAGCTGGGAAAGTGGGGTCCAAAATTACACGATGCTGCTGTAAACAATTTCAATTGAAAAGGTGGCACAAAATGCGAACTGAAGTTGAAAAAAACCATATTCTGTGACACATCTAAATACCTCAAGTTAGAGAGAGTTGAAAGATGTGTTTCATTAATGACAGAATTCAACCTGTTTGAAGAAAGATTCAGTTGGACAAGGTTTGGAACTTGTCCAAAGACACTTGGATGAATATTCCCATTCAACCTATTTGAAGAAAGATCCAAGTAAACAAGGTTTGGAACTTGTCCAAACGCACTTGGATGAATACTTCCATTTAGCCTATTGTTAGACACATATAAGCTCGCCAACGATATAAATCCAGCAAACACCGGTAATGGCCCATGAAGACCAGTGTTCACAAGATCTAAGGTCACCAGATTTGAAAATCTTGAAAAATCGGGAAATGGTCCGCTACTAAAAGGATTGTCATTTAAAAACAAGTCCTTTATACTATTTTGAGCGCACCTTAACTGTGGTATCCAATCACTTAATTGACCTGAAAAATTGTTGTTGGACAACAGTAATTTTTTCAGTCTACACAAATTCGAGATGGATTTTAGGATGCTGTTCTCAAGTTCATTGACTTGAAGATCAAGAAATTCAACAGAAGTGGTGTTTAGGAAAGCATCTGAAGAAATATGTCGCAAAGAATTACAAGAAAGAGACAAAGATTCAAGAGAATTCATATTTGAAAAAGTATTTGGAAAAATATGTTCCAAAGCGTTATAACTGAGATCAACATCTGTTAAGACCTTGCTAACGTTAGACAACCAGGATAGGATTGAAGAGTCTAAATAATTTTCTGAAGATCCAGGACTCTGAGGGAACTGGAAGAGTTAGCGTGGACAAATGAAGTAGGATTGACATGAGACATAAGAGCACAATCACCCAAGTGAATCTCACATAGATGAGGAGCTTTGGATAATGATGATTGCCAATCAACAGCTTGACTTAGATTGACGCCTGAGAGGGCAAGAGATCTCAAAGAAGAAAGGTGAAAAACCCACTCAGGATCTTTCACAATCAAGTCATTAGAGCTAAGGTCAAGAGTTTGCAAACGGGATAGATTTTGCAGCCCAGGAGGAATAGTGCCACCAATTGAAGCACTCCAAATACTTAACTCTCTTAGTTGACGAAGTGAGCCAATGCATTCTGGAATTTTGGTCCCTTCGAAATTGTTGTCATTGAGATTCAAGTAAGTTAGATGCTGCAAATCACATAATGAGGAATCGATATTACCTCCCAATCCTTCGCCAAATTCACTCCACTGAGCTTGAAGTTCGAGCTTGATAACATGACCAGTCAAATTATTGCATGATACTCTACTCCACTCACAGCAATCAACTTCACTTTTCCAGGTAGACAACATGCCGGACACATCAACGAAACCATGTTTTAATTTGAGAAGAGCTTCCTTATCTGTCTCTGCGCAACTGATGTTTATATTGGAACACCCTGCACACCAAAAGCGACATAAAACTCCAACAAGCCAAAAGAAATTGAACTTAGAGTTGAACATGCCTAGGATTCTTTTCAATTGGATATAGTAAGAATAGGGTAGGCGTCTTGTGGATGTGAAGTGAGTGATCCTTGGGTCATTTATACACAAGCGGTTCACCAAAGTTTTCAAATAATTTTATTTTACAACGTAGAAATATTGGCGTCAACTAGCGTGATAAATATTAGTAACTCAATAGAGGAAGATTTTTGGTTCATGAAAAAGGACTATAAAATTTTTATTTAAAGTAAAAACAATTGATGTTAAAAACATTCTTATCATTTAATTAATTTGATTCGTCTAAATTTTCTATCAATAAAACAAATTGTTCGCATCAGCTGATGAAAGTTGATTTGAAATAATTATTTAATTTATAACTTCAAATTAATCAATCAATAGTTAACATTAATTAATAACTCTCATTTGAGGCATTCTGGTCATGAGAGGTGTCTAAAAATAATAGAAAGAAATGGTTGTCGTTGCATGTATGATTGATTTGTGTCATTAATTTTTAACAACGTAAGTGACGCACTCATCAACATCACCATCATTTGAGGAAATTATCATTGACGATTATGTGGTTGGAAATTTTTGTTGATGCTGTGAGAAGGTTCGTCTCCTTTTTCATTCTTCTATAGATGAATACATGGATCAAACTTGAACCAAGATCTACGTATAAAATACAAATCATGCCAAATTTCTTTTAATTTTTTTGAAGTAAATGTTAATTATCTGAGTCTAATGCCTTCAGTAGCATTTTAAATTATTCACCCACATATATCATTTTTTATTTATTTATTCTGGTGAAATACGAGGAGCATATTTCATTAGCAGTAAAAGCTCATCTCTTTTGGGTAATATAATAAACAAATCTCTTCAGCTAAATTTTCTCCATTCACAATGATTAGGAACCAATCATCTAATTGATACGCATATTGTCTCAGTTTGATTGGTCGAAGAATATATATGTGTGTGTGTGTAGAGTAGATGTCCGAAAAATATCACAGAACATCAATATTCTCTCAAAACCTTCCCTAATTTTCTAAAACAATTTCCTATTTTTATTTTTTAGATATATGTATTAGTTATGAAAAAGTATTGTTAATAATACTTGTAATGAATCAGCAATTGCTTCTATTAATGTTTTCTTGTATCATTAATTTTTAATAATATATCTGACACTCCTCAAATTTACCATCACCATCACCATTTTCTACGAAATTTTTGTGATCGCAAATTTTCATTCATGTCATATGAAAAGGTTCATCTCTTTAACCATTTTTGAATATCCCAATCAATCTTGAATCAAAATATAAATGACGCCGAATTTAATATTACTGAACTTAGTATTAATTATATTTATATGAGACTATAAATGACGCCGAATTCCTTTTAATATTATTGAAATTAATATTAATTTCATTTATATATATGAGACTATAAATGACGCCGAATTTTTATAGTATTACTGAAATTAGTATTAATTTTATTTATATCAGTCTCATGCCTTCAAAATATAAAACTTAAATTGATCATCAACATATATCGTTATTTGTTTATTCTCGTGAAATACGAGGACCATGCTCCCCTGGCCGTAACCATTAAGGCTAATCTCTTCTAATTGAACACTTAGATATCAAAATATTGTAAAAAAATGAGTATGTTGCGTTAATTTATTAGTGCTTCCTCCCAATAATATAAAAATTAGATAACTAATTTAAAAATATTGATTAAATTAGTTATTTGAAATAAATATATATTGATTTTTTTTAAAAATGTCATTACCAAGCGCATGCATTATAACTATCTTTTAATAAAATCTTGATATGTGTAATTAATAAATTTTTTTAAAATAAATTATAAATTATGACACAAAGTGAATTAACTATATCTATGGACAAACACGGCTTTGACTTGTCAGAGTCAGAGTAAATTCCTACCTTATCTTTTTGTAGCTAACATGTGTCAGTTTGGTAGAGGAAGATGTGATATGAACGAGCTAAGGGCAAGGCGGTGCCTTAAATAATGACTCTTTTGTCTGTAATATATAAAATGGCAAAATCAGTATTAAATTTTAAAATAATAAATATGTGATTTTAACATATTTTGACTCAAAATCATTAGGAAAGTATCAAATACTCAAAAAAATTTTATAAGAGTAGTTAGCATAACATATTTATCTTTTTAAAATTGAGCAGATATTTTTCCTTCATTTTCCCTAATTAAGTTACATGAATTAAAAAAATTAGTTATTTATAAAAAATGTATTGATTTTTTTAAAATATCATCTTGAACTATTTGCATTAAAATTACTCATCCATGAAAATCCTCTTAATACGTGCAGTCTCTCTCGAGCATTAGAGATTTTTTTTTTGGAACCACTTTAATCCTTTTTGGATTTCCAGGATACTTAAAAATCTCACTCCCTACTATAATTAATGGATTACTCTTCATTTGATAACCCCTTTATTTCTTGGTGAACATTGAAAATCTATAAGTAATTTTAGAAAATTCGAAATAGCGTGGCTTAAGTCTCGATTTTAAGATCTCAACTTGCTTTCCATTCCTGAAAAGCATGCAACCAAGCATCGTTCATTAACGGCTTTTTATTGTTTTACTTCCTTTCAGCTTAACTTTTTTAACCTCTCTTTGCTTGCACGATAATATTTATACATACTTGAGTCACCATCCTCTTAATTTGATCAGTCTTAATTCTTATTGAGAAGGCAAATTGTTTGAACCAACTGATTAAAGTTTATTTGAAATAATTCATTAATTTATAACTTAAAATTAATTAATGGTTAACATCAATCATCCTCATTTCTGGTATTTTGGTCATGAAAAATGTTTAGAAAAAGTATAAATAAGAAGTTGTCGGGCCATGCATAACTGACTTGTGCCATTTATTTCTAGTAATACAAGTGACAATCGAATTTATTATTACCATCACTATCATTGACAATGATGTGTTTCGAAATTTTTGTTCATACCGTGTGAGAAGGTTTTTCTCCTTTGTTCTTCCTCAATAGATGAATATACCGATCAAACGTGAATCAAAATCTATTTATAAAATATAAATCACGATTAATTTCTTTTAACTTTGTGTCATTAATATTAATACAAGGGAGCAGCGGAGGGACTGTGGCTTTTCCAACTTTTCATACGTGCAAGTTATAATTGAATTAAAACTTAAAAGGTTAATTTCACAGAATAGATTAATATGTATTAATATAATTCCCACCTTATCTTTTATTGGATACCACGTATATATTGGTTGAAGAAGATACAAATCACGAGCTCCATTGACTTGAAGGTCAAAATAAATAAAAATTAAAAAGAATAAAAACTCGTTTGACTCTTCTATAGAATATTCTACACGTAAAGACATAGATATTGCAGTAGTGGTAATAGAATTAATCAATGGTTAACATCAATCAATTTCATGGGAGGCATTATGGTCATGAAAGGTGCCTTAAAAAGTAGAAATAAGATATTGTCGGGGCATGTATGACTGAGTTATGTGATAAATTTCTAATTACGTAAGCAATACTTCTCCAATTTAGCAACACTGACAATCAACATCATTTGTGGAAATTATCATTAACAATTACGTGGTTGGAAATTTTTATTTATGCCGTATGAGAAGGTTCATCTCCTTTGTTTTCTTCTTTTTCAATAGATGAATATATATACCAATCAAGTTTGGGTGACAAACCTATGTTTTTATCTCTTTTTAGTGGGTTTTTGTATTGGTCCTTAATTGCATTATTTAAGTATAATTCATATTAGAATGCTTTACCTTGAATTAGTGCATAATAGGAGTAAATTTATCGTAATTGTGATTGATTGATCTTCAAGAACAATTAATGCTACCTTATTCCTGAATTTTGGTTGCAGGTTTTTGAGAGATTTAAAAATAAAAATAAAAAATAAAAAAAAGATATAATAATTAAAAAAGAAAATAATAATAATAATAATAAAAAGATGAATATATATTTATGCCGTATGAGAAGGTTCATCTCCTTTGCTTTATTCTTTTTCAATAGATGAATATACATACCAATCAAGTTTGGGTATATAAAAGATAGATTGCATTGAATTCCCTTTAATTTATTGAAACTAATATTAATTTATCAATGAGTCTCTCGCCTTCAATAAAACTTCAAATTATTCATTCATATACTTCCTCCAGTCTATAATTAATATAAGTCACTTCCATAAGGATGACTTGGTTCAAAATACAAGTCACTTGAAGAATAATTAATACTTATTTATTAATTTTGTCTCTACAATTAATACTTAAATATAACTCATTGTATTTTTAACTCTTTTTCACAGCTTTACTTAACATGAACAAAATTGAAAAAAATTATTTAAAACACAATTAAATAATTAATTAACCTTTTTTAACATTGATGAATTAGGTAAAATGACTTATATTATGGACTAAAGGGAATATATCATTATTTATTTATTATGGTGAAACACGAGGGGCATTAAAAGCTAATTATTTTAAGGTAATAGACAAATCCCTTCCAACTAACTGTGCTCCATTCACAAGGATTACGCATCAAACGTCTGATTCATCTATCTAACCACTTATTTAAGGTGTGGGAGTGCTACGACGCATATTGATCTGATTTCGGATCCCCTAAGCCAGTTAATTAAGTGAAAAAACCACTCCAAATTAAATTAAAAAACATAAATATATATAACCAATTAGATATCTTTTTATCAAAATACAAGAAAAATATCTATGATTGTGTTGCATTAATTAGTAGCTTGTTCATAGCATGAACAGATGAACTAGCTTTGATTGATCAGAATTAGAATAGTAGGCATATGTTATATCATTCCTGGTTTTTCTTTTTATAGATACCGTGGATTTGTTTGATTGGTTGGGGGGCGCGCGCGCGACACACACACATCCCCCCAACTCCATTGACTTCAAGTTCAAAAAAAAAGAAGAAAAAGAAAAAAAGCTTCTACACGCAAGGACTGATATATTTTGAAGTATGATAGGAGTAGGTGTCCGAAAAATATAACAGAACTATATTAATAAATTTTATTTGTTTTCGAATATATTTTCCTCTGATCCATACTTCAAGTCTCTACATTAAACTGTTTTTGGTTGAAACTCAAGGTTGAAACAATAATGTGATGAAGGGGAACTGGGATGTGTGTGTGTGTGTGTGTGTGTGTGTGTGGCTTGCAACATAATTAAAATGCTGGGGAATGAGACTAACTTCAAAATAAACTCCAACAAGTGATGATGGGATAATCTTAATATCAATTAATTTATTAATTAACTAGAGTTTGGGTGATAACACCATATGGGTCATACACTCATACTGATATGTGATTGGCCCGACCAGAATATCAATATATTAAAATATAAGTCAGTTCTGAATTTCTTTCAATTTCATTGAAATTAATATACCATGCATCATTTTGATTGGTTGAGGAATATGTGTGTACCGAGCTCGTTTGAATTGAAGGTCAAATAAAAAAAAAAAGGAAGAAAAAAATCTCGTTTAACTCTTCTACATTTTATTCTACACGTCAAGATATAGATACTACAATTACTCTCGATTGAGGCATTCTGATCATGAAAGGTGACTAGAAAAGAAGAAATAAGAGGCTGTCGTGGCATGCATGACTGACTTGTGTCATTAATTTCCCACGACGTAATTGGCACTCCATGAGTTTATCCTGACCGTCACCATCATTTGTGAAAAAGATCATTGATGATTATGTAGTTGGAAATTTTAATTCATAGCTATGAAAAAAACGGTACTTAATTTTCCCAACGTGAAAACGTTACAGGAAGTACACTTTATGAAAGTACAAGAAGAACTAAGGGAAGGGGCATGAATTTATGTGCAAGTGGGAATAAAAAATGACACCAGGTCTAAAGCACCCGCCTTTTATGACGAGTACTTTGGGAGGCCTAATTATGGCCTCTACATTCATTCATAATGGATGGACCAAAACTCTTCTTCGGCAAAAATAAAAACGTTAGGGCATATCTTTTCTTTTGGGTACATTATAATTAACCAACAAGAATTAATCTAATTAGCAAGAAGGCAGCTCAAGACTCATATAGTCGTGAGTTTAAATCCTACTACTGATATGAAGATATTATTAGTGAGTGATCTGTAAATACTTTTATAAGCATTCTCACTTCTCAGAGTCTGGAAGCATGCTCTGACTTTAGTGAACCCTAAAACCCAACTCATTTAAATTTTTTTGTAACAAAAAAAAAAGATAAATTATAATTTGTTTCAGTATCCTAACTAGGACTTTTTTTTGGAAAAAAAAGTTGAAAATCCCTGTTTAAAATTTTTTATATTGCCTGAAAGAATATAAATTTTTCACTTAATTCATAGCTTCTGAGGTTTGAATGACGCTATTCGTTGTTGCTCTTCCTCTCCTAAAAAAATAATGCACGAGTTCTATCAAAACAAAAACGAAAATATTTATATATGATATTTCCTCACAGTCCTAAACAAAAAAGTTAAAGAAACTAATTTACAAATTCATTAAGAAATTTTTTTTTTGATATTTGTAAAAAGCATGTTGATTTTCTTAAAAGTTCGTTTGTATTGGGGACTACCACCTCGACAGAAAATCTTCTTAATATGTATTCAATAGAGACAATTTGAAAAACATTATGAATTTAGGACATTAAATGAATTGATATTATATTTAGAATCAAAACAAATTCTACTAACTCTTATTTAAAGATGATATCAACTAGAAGCAAAGTTATTAGCCCTATTTGTTTGAATTTATTATTTTTATTTGTATCGTATTTCGAAAAGTAATTTTATACTTAATTTAATACCAAAAATTGTGCATAATGACAACAAAATTATTCAAGAAGGAAGAATCAAGGTTATATATTCATTGTATTAAATAAAAAAATTATATGCCTGCAGAATCTAGTAAGGCATGTAAATATGTGCTAGAAATAAAATAAATTTGATTCTGGCACAAAAATGTTTAATCTATTATCTTTGTGAGTTGAACCATCGTTATTTGTGTGCGCAATTGTTCCCTAGTTAATTATAAGACCCATAGCCATGATGAGTCCATTATCTTGAGTTTATTATATAGAATAGCTTTTAATGTAATTGATTTTTCAGAGTGGCATCTCACTGATAGTTCGGAGCCTAAAAGGAGGTCTTCTTCGCCATCCACGTAAGTTGTGCAGCAAATATATGATGTTAAAAGTTGTAAAATAATATACAAGTTTTCCACTCCGCTGAGTGTGGATATAATGTCGTAGTTTTCATTTTTTTTCCCTTTTGGTTGTAATTTAATTAAATTTAATTAATCGCTAATTAATTAACAAGAAAAATTCATAAGTTTCTGTGTGAACTCTTGAATCATTTAAATATGGTAGTGTTATTATATCTCATGTTGCCAAGTAGGAGTGGGCGTCTGTGTGTGAAGGGTCTGTGAGTCTTTAAATTGTCTATATTAATTAAAAAAATGATGTTATAATGCTATTTGGTGACACAAATGGGTTCAAATATCCCCAGACGTGTCTTTGACAAACTCAATTATTTTTATATGTTTTGGTATCTTTTATATGAGTTTTGTCAGCTTAATTGGTTCCTTTTTGCCTTAATTGATTTATTTTGTTTTATTTTGAATTATTATTTTATAGGGGCAAAATTGTCATGTTTTGATTTAATTATGATTAATTGATTTTTAAGGACAATTAATGCTACCTTATCCTTGAATTTTGCTTGCAGGTTCTTGGAAGATTCAAAAATAAAAATCAAAATCAAAATAAAAGAAGAAAAAAAATTAAAAGAAAAAAATATATATAATATTAAGTTGCGTTTTGCCCCAACCTAATAATCATCATCAGCTGGCAGAAGACGCCGAAGTGGAACACACACACACGCGACGCCGAACGAAAGGGAGGCTGGAGCTGCGCGAAGAAAAGAAAACAGAGGAGGAGCTGGACGGCGCACACGGACCTGGAACGAACAGAGAGGTCCTTCCATCGGTCCAGTCCATCATCACCGGCGGCTTCATCTTCTTCTTCTCCTGGGCGCGGCCGGAGAAAGGACCAGAGAACATGCCGCAGAGCAAGACGCAAAACGGAAGAGCAGAGCACGCCGAACAGAGGAGAAGGGAGACGCAAGCGAGCAGACCAGGGGAGCTGACGGTTTTCTCCACTCTTCCTTCGATATTCTTCATGGCTGGATACGGTGAATTGCTGGTGGTAGCAAACTTGATGGCAAACCGTGGCTGAGATCCTCTGATTCTCCAATTCAACAATAATGGCAGGAGCTTGGATTTCAAGGGGGAGTTCTAGTTACTTTAATTTCTTACTCAATAATTGTTTAACAATTCCTAGGTCTTAGGATAGTTTTTCTGATTGTTGGGATAATTGTATTGCTTAATCTGATTATATTTGGGGATTATTGTGACTGAATTATTGCTTAGTATTTGACATTGGGCTGTTTATAGTTTTGATCTCAATTATAATGTTGTGGTTATGACATTTGTATTGATTTTGGAATTAATATATTGTGATTTTCTAAGGTGGCTTAGAATTTTGGATCATATA
Source organism: Neltuma alba (assembly GCF_004799145.2). NCBI lineage: Eukaryota > Viridiplantae > Streptophyta > Magnoliopsida > Fabales > Fabaceae > Neltuma > Neltuma alba. The sequence goes on from NW_021634588.1 coordinate 177,344, forward strand.
GTCTCTTGCTAGCTTTAATTATGTTATTTTGGATTTAAGAGTTCTAATTAAGCATTGGTTTTTAGCATCCTTAATCCCATTTTACTATTCTGGTTGCAGTTAGTAAGTTGGGATTTTAGGAAAATATTTTGTGGCAACTCGAAGTGGCTCGGTTGTTGGATCAAAAGCTTAATTATAATTCTTAATTCATTGTTTTTAACTCCCACATCTTTTAGAGTGATGATTGCCTGCATTGTTGAATTGGAAGATTGATTTTTATCAGTGTTATTTGTGTGTCTCATTTTCATTTCTTTAATCTCCATTCATTTTAATCACTTTTATATAAAAACAAAAAAAAAAGTATTTTAATTTCAATTTGATTCGTAGTATTTAATTAACAGCTTTTCAAAATCAAAATTCTCTTTTTATAGTTTAGGTTACTTGCATTCATTTACTAGGATTTAATTTCGTTTTCGGCTCCTCAAAGTGAAACGACCCGAGTTTTGCACTATATTGCATTAATTCGGTTAATTTTTGGAGTAACCCCAAAGCGACAATTAAGGGCAGTTAACTTCAAGTGGCGCCGTTGCCGGGGAGCCAAGAAATTGGTTCCCTAGTAATTAAGTGTCAAGTAGCCTTGATTGGGGTTCATTTGTTGAGCCTTTTTAGATTTCATTTTTGTTAGTTTTTGCATTTTCTTTAGTAGTTTGCATTTGTTTCTTTTGATTTTTCATAGCATTTTTTTTTTCTTTTTCCTTTGCATAAAAAAAAATTTCAAAAATACAACTAAATATCTTCATTTTCATTCATTGCATTGCATTCATCTGTTTTCTTTTGCTTAATTACTTCTGGTTGATTGATTGTTTATGCCAAGAAAGGGTAGGTCTAAAACCCTAGTTCCTTCCAATCTTGAGCTTCAAAGTTCTTTAAGAGAAGTTAGACAAGACTCAAGGGTAGAAAGGACTAGTGAGGTTGAACTAGACAATTTAACTGATCTAGATTTGGTGGTTGACTTAGGTGACATAATGGAAACAGTTAATAATCCTAATGGTAACAACAATGGTGGTAATGAGAGAGGGGGCAATGGACATAATGGGGAGCATGACAGAGTAGGAGAGAATAATGGAGATAACCCTAGAAGAAGAACTATTAGGGAAGCCACTACTTCTGATGCAAATTATGATCCTTTTAATGTTGCATGCCCTAATGTTGATGTTAATTTTGAGATTAAAGGTCCACTGCTTAATAATTTGCCTAAATTTTATGGTTTGACAGGTGAGGACCCGTACAAACATCTGAAATCTCTCTCTATGGTATGTGCTAGCATGAAGCCGGTTGGGGCTAATCTGGATGAGGTTCTTTGGAAGGTATCCACTTGTCTCTGGAGGGCAAAGCGCGAGAATGGTACATGAGCTTGCCTAGTTATATGGCAGATGCCTACCATAACTGGAACAACCTCAGAAAAGCATTCTTGGAGAAGTATTTCCCTGCTTCCCGGACTTCTACATTGAGAAAAGAGATCTACTCTGCAAAGCAAGATTATGATGAGTCACTTTATGACTACTGGAACCGTTTTCAGGACTTGCTTTCTAGATGTCCACACCATCAGATTCCAGATGAGCAGTTAGTCCAATACTTTTATGATGGACTTAAGACCCAAGATAAGGGGATGTTGGATGCTGCTTCTGGGGGTTCTCTCATTGATTTAACTGCTGAGGAGGCATGGGAACTTATCAAGAAAATGGCATTGAACCATCAACAGTATAGCATCAGGGAGTCTAAAAATATCAATGCAATGCATGCCAATCCTTCTTCAGTCCACATTCCTCAATTGGACACATTCACTTCTCAGATTGCTGCTTTGACTACACAGTTGAATAAGCTTGCATCTCACACTCCCCCTGTTGACACTCGGACTCCTAATTCCATGGAGATGACTGCACCTAGTTGTGAGCATTGTAATTCTGTTATGCACATCTCTGCTGCTTGCCCTCATAGATATGAGGAAGTTTCTGCCATGTATCAAGGAAGGGCCAATCAATCTAAGCAATGGAACCCATACTCAAACACATATAATGAAGGATGGAAAGCTCATCCAAATTTCCGATGGGGAGGAGGTGACAATAGGCAGGTTCAAGAGGGGTTTCAAGGGGGTATGGTTCCTCAAGGGCAATCTTACTATGGAGGGTTACAAGGAGAATCTTCTAGAGCCATGTCTACCCCACAGCAATCACAGTTAAGGATGATGAGCGGTTCTCTCGAATACTCAAGGGCATTGAGGCTAATGACTGAGCACATATCTAAGTCTGAAGCTAAATCTGAAGCTAGATTTGCAGCCCTAGAGAATAGGATGGAGCAATGGGAAACTAGAACCTCTAATTTGACTTCTTATGTCACTAAGTTGTCAAATGGTGTGAGTGAACAGCAAGCTAAGGCTAGTGGTTCAATGCCTTCCAACACGGTGATAAATCCTAAATCTTTGAATGCAATTACATTGAGAAGCGGTAAGGAAATTGGTGCTAAGACAGTGCAATTCAAAGATGATGAAGAGGGTGAAGAACCGGTTGATGAAGAGATAGAAGTTGAGTCTCCTCCTTCTAAAACCACTCAAGACATTCCCAAGGCCACTCAAGAGACCTCCATTCAATCCAAAGAGCCAATAGAGAAAGGATCATCTTCCAAAGGTGATGAGGTAAATATTTCTGACTTGCCTTTTCCTCATTCATATCTCATGAGTAAGAAAGTTGTTGAAAAGAAAGATAATGATGAGCTCTTTGAAATGTTTAGCAAACTTGAGGTTAATGTGCCATTACTTGATTTGATTAAAAAGATGCCTAAGTGTGCTAAGTTTCTAAAAGATCTATGTACAAACAAGAGGAAGTATAGGCATAGTGAGAGAATCCAACTGGGGTCTAGTGTTAGTGCTATCTTCAAGCCACAGCTACCTATTAAGTGTAAAGACCCGGGTTCCTACACTATTCCTTGTACCATAGGCAAAACAAACATTTCACATGCCTTACTAGACTTAGGTGCAGCCATAAATGTTATGCCTACCTCTGTCTATGAGAGTTTGGGTATTCATGCCTTGAAAGACACCAGTGTTGTGCTAGGTCTAGCTGATAGGACTGTGAGACATCCTAAGGGCTTTCTTGAGGACGTTCTTGTGCAAGTGAAGGGTCTTGTGTTCCCAGCTGACTTTTATGTGCTAGATATGACTGATGAGATTAAAGCCGATAGCACTTTGATTCTAGGAAGACCTTTTCTTAGAACAGCCCAAACCATAATTAATGTGAAAGACGGGGTCATTACCATGGGCTTTGGGGACCAACAGATTACCTTCAACATTTCTGATGCTATGAGTCAAGGTTATGCAGATTGCTCTTACTTGGGTGTTAATTTGATTGATTGTGCTGTTAATGATGTTGATGATTTGCATGAATCTGAGATGCATGAACATGACTGGTATGGTGAGATTGTTGAGCATGATGATGCATTTACTTGTTTATCTACCCCTCATTCTTCTTCTTTTTGCTCATGTTATGGTGACGTGGTGTGTGTTAACTGTTTAGAAGTTGATCACCTCCTTTCCATCTCTCATGATTTTGATGCATCATCTTGTCTTAACTGTGATTCTGCCTTGAACATTACACTTGATGATAGCCTTGAGAAAGGCGAGTTTGTTGATTCTGCAGGTACTGATGATAAAGGAGTTGTTACACAAGCTACACCGGTAGCTCCCCCTTTGAGTGGTGCTGGAACATTAGAAGAGGCTAGCAACAAGCTTGCTACTGACTTAGTCACTTCTAATCCCACTCTTTCTTGTGATTTACTTGATGTTTCTGTTGATAAAATTGATACCGATCCTTCTTTTTGTAGGTCATCCAAGAATGGCACTGAGTTGGGAAGTGGAGGACATACACATCATGATGAGCTTATATCTCCTTCCCTAAGCCATATGGACATGCCACTTGCATTGAATGCACTTGACATAAAGGAATTAGTTCCTTCTGTTGTGCAACCTCCTGATTTAGAACTGAAACCCCTCCCTCTAATTTGAAATATGTCTTTCTTGCTGCTGATTCTAAATTGCCTGTTATTATTTCCAGTTCTTTGAGTAGTTCTGAAGAAGAAAGACTTGATTTCTGTATTAAAGAGTCATAAAGGGGCTATAGGATGGTCTTTAGGGGATATTCCAGGGATTAATCCATCAGTTTGCACACACAGGATCCTTTTGAATGAAGGGTCCAAGCCAGTTAGGCAACCACAGAGGAGACTGAATCCTCTTATTCTGGATGTGGTTAAGAAGGAAGTCTCAAAGTTGTTGAGTGCTGGGATCATCTATCCCATATCAGACAGTGAGTGGGTAAGTCCGGTACAAGTAGTACCAAAGAAGAGCGGTATCACAGTAGTGAGAAATGAAAATGATGAACTGATTCCAACTAGGGTTCAAAATGCTTGGAGAGTGTGTATAGACTATAGGAAGTTGAATGATGCTACGAGAAAGGACCACTTTCCATTACCTTTTATAGATCAGATGTTGGAAAGAATTTCAGGAAAGTCTCACTATTGTTTTCTTGACGGTTTTTCTGGCTATTTTCAGGTACCTATCGCTCCTGAAGATCAGGACAAGACTACCTTCACATGCCCTTTTGGTACCTTTGCTTATCGAAGGATGCCATTTGGGTTGTGTAACGCTCCAGGCACCTTTCAAAGGTGCATGATGGCGATATTTAGTGATCTTCTAGAGCAAAACATGGAAGTTTTTATGGATGACTTCACTGTTTATGGTGAGAGTTTTGATGAGTGCTTGAATAGCCTAGAACAGGCTCTTGAGAGGTGTATTGATAAGAAATTGGTTTTGAACTTTGAAAAGTGTCATTTCATGGTTGATAGAGGGATAGTCTTAGGTCACCTCATCTCCCAAAAGGGGATTGAGGTTGATAGGGCCAAAATTGAAGTTATTTCATCCCTTCCTTATCCTACTTGTTTAAAAGATTTGAGGTCTTTCTTAGGGCATGCAGGTTTCTATCGGCGCTTTATTAAGGATTTTAGTAAAGTTGCTCTGCCTCTTTCTACCTTATTGAAAAAGGATACTGAATTTAAATTTGATGATAAGTGTAGACATGCTTTTGACACTTTGAAATCTATGCTTGTTTCACCTCCTATTCTCACTGCACCTAACTGGAATTTACATTTTGAGTTATCTTGTGATGCTTCTAACTTTGCAGTAGGTGCCATGCTTGGACAGAAGGAGGAGAAACAGTCTAGAGTCATCGCATATGCCTCCAAGACGCTTGATTCCGCTCAAGTGAATTATACCACTACGGAGAAGGAACTGTTTGCTATTATTTTTGCTTTGGATAAGTTTAGACAGTATCTTATAAACTCTCGAGTGGTTGTCTTTACAGATCATGCAGCGGTTCGATACCTATTTAAGAAGCCTCAGTCTAAACCTAGACTGCTGAGATGGGCTTTGCTGCTACAGGAGTTTGATATCGAGATTAGAGATCGAGCTGGAGCGGAGAATCATGTAGCTGACCACCTTAGTCGGTTACCTGAAGGCACACAGGGAGTTGACTCTTCTGATCTTGTTATTGACTCATTTCCTGATTCTGCACTTTTTGCCTTGGCTGTTCATGAGCCTTGGTACTCTAATATAGTTAATTATCTTGTCACTGACCTTATACCTCCTTCTATGTCTAAATTTCAGATTGATAAGCTGAAGAGGGAGGCAAGATACTATATCTGGGATGCTCCAATCCTGTGGAAGCAATGCAGTGACCAGATCATCAGACGCTGTGTTCCAAATAATGAGATCCACTCTATCCTTACCTTTGCACATTCTTTATCTTGTGGGGGGCATTTTAGTGCTAATAGGACTGCTAGGAGGGTTTTAGAGTGTGGTTTTTATTGGCCTTCTCTATTTAAGGATGCTTATTCTTTCTGCAAGTCTTGTGATAAGTGTCAGAGGTTTGGGAGTTTGGGTAGGAAGCATGAGATGCCTCTAAGACCTATGCATTTTTGTGAAATCTTTGATGTGTGGGGCATGGATTTTATGGGTCCCTTCCCTTCGTCTTTTGGATTTTCATACATATTACTTGCAGTAGATTATGTGTCTCGATGGGTAGAGGCAGTGCCAACTAGGAAAGATGATGCTTCTACTGTTGCCAAGTTTTTACGTTCTCATATCTTTTGCAGGTATGGCATTCCAAGAGCAATCATCAGTGACCAAGGAACACACTTCTGCAACAGGACCATCAAGTCTCTATTGGCTAAACATGGAGTCAATCACAAGCTGGCCACTCCTTATCACCCTCAGACGAATGGGTTAGCTGAAGTCTCTAACCGGGAAGTGAAACGAATACTTGAGAAGATTGTGAAACCATCCCGTAAGGACTGGAGTGAAAGGCTTGAGGAAGCTCTTTGGGCTTACAGGACTGCCTACAAGACCCCTATAGGCATGTCCCCCTTCCGGTTGCTCTATGGCAAGGCTTGCCATCTACCTATGGAGATCGAGCACAAATCTTATTGGGCAATCAAGGCATGTGATGCAGATCTCGAATCTTCACTTGTCAATCGGAAGATGCAACTCCAGGAACTTGAAGAAATGAGACTTGAATCCTACGACAATGCCAGAATCTACAAAGACAAACTGAAAATGATTCATGACAAACAGATTCTGAGGAAGCAGTTTTATGAAGGTGACAAGGTTCTAAAGTTTAAAGCCCGGTTGAAGTTGATGCCCGGAAGTTTGTCACCAAGTGGGAAGGTCCGTTTAGAGTTACTAAAGTATATCCCTTTGGCACGGTAGAGCTCGTAGATGAGGAGACCGGTATAACTTCACAAGTCAACGGCCATCTACTGAAGCACTACCATGAGAATCAAAGACCTCCCTGATCACCCGGTTGTTCCCTTCCACCCTACTCTTTTACTTTCTGTTGTATTGCTGGTGATATCTATTTGCTGAGATAGTTAGGAGTAAGTGTGGGGGAGGGAACTTTTCCAGTAGTTGTAGTTGTAGTTGTTTATTTCTGTTTAGTAGTTGTTTGTTTTGTTTCCTCTTGATTTTGCCATCTCTTCTGATCACTTGATTTATACTTGTCTATTTTCATTTCACATTATCTTAACATTGAGGACAATGTATTGATCAAGTGTGGGGGAGGGATTGTTGTTGAATTGTTGAGCTTTCTTTTAAAAAAAAAAAAATTTTGGATTTGCTTCTGTTTCCTAAGTATTGCTGCTATAATTGCTCTCTTCTTTGCCTTATTGGTTGATTTCTGAATTGCATCGCATGATTTGAGAGTGATTCTTGCTTGGGAATTTTGCTGCTAATTTCTGTGTCCTCCTATTTTCATTCGCCTCAGTGTTTTGCACTGCTGTATGGGCTATTTGATGTTCTCTCTATTGCTGACTTGACTTTTGTAATCTTTGGGCATCTCTTTCAAATCTTTTTGCACAATGCTTGCGAATATCGTACGGCTGAGTTTGATTGCATTTGATTTGAGTGATTTCTGTTCTTAGTTGATTAGCATAGTAGAATGGCTTTAGTGCAATGTTATTAACCTTGTTTCATAGCTTAATCATTAAGGAGGAAACATCTTGGAGAAAGCCTTGATGGAAGGATTTTTGAGCCATGTATTCTTTCTCATCTTGTGTGATTTTCACCTAGTTTTGGTTAACCTCTAGAACTTGTCTAGATTCTTTTTCAAAGCTGCATTAATACCTAAATTTGTGAAGATGATAGGGGCATTCATTTCTAAACCTTTACCCAAACACAAACCACTTCATGTAACCTTTGTTCACCCCTTTGAGCCTTCACTTTCATTCTATTCATTGCTTTTCAACAGGTGTTTTGCATGAGTTATCTTATTTTTCATTTTGAAAAGTACGTCATAATGTCTATATCTTTGCCTTCGTGGGTTTGGATGCCAAAAGAAAAAAAAAAGAAATAGAAATAGAAAAAGGCAAAAAAGAGAAGAAAATGTTTAGAAAAAGCCAAAAAAAGAAAGTTATAAAAAAAAAAAGGAGAGAAAATAAGTTGCAACAAAAGAATAAATTTGAAATAAGGCATTCCATGGTGGTTTGAAGAGCAAGGATTTCTGTCTCAAAAGTTTCAAATCTGCACTTTGGTGTTCTTTTATGATTGTACTTAAGCTCACTTTGAGTTGATACTTTATTACTCATGCATTTCAGTTGCTAGTTCATTTCATTCATTTGACCTTGCTTTCCAACATTACAACCCTTCAAGTCCCCTTGATCATGAGTCTAAGGTATGTTAGCGGTGGAGATATTAGAATTTCTACAAGCTTATGGTAGGTGCTAATCTAGGTGGATTGAGTGAAATTTTTCCCATTTGAGAGATGAGTGAAATACTTGTACCCTATGTGAGCTCTATTATGTTTCTTTTCCTTTATCTTGCTATGTTTCTTGTGTTAATTTCTTTGCACTAAAGTATTCTATGATTGTTGATTAACTAAGAATATAGGTTGCTTGAGTTAATTGCACATTCATGCTTAGTTAGTTTTATGTTTGCTTGCATTGAGTGTCTCTATTGGATTCTTCTTTAATGATGTTTTGCCCAGGAGTGCAAAAGGCTAAGTGTGGGGGAGTTGACAAACTCAATTATTTTTATATATTTTGGTATCTTTTATATGAGTTTTGTCAGCTTAATTGGTCCCTTTTTGCCTTAATTGATTTATTTTGTTTTATTTTGAATTATTATTTTATAGGGGCAAAATTGTCATGTTTTGATTTAATTATGATTAATTGATTTTTAAAGACAATTAATGCTACCTTATCCTTAAATTTTGCTTGCAGGTTCTTGGAAGATTCAAAAATAAAAAAATAAAAAGAAAAAAAGAAAAAAAAGAAAAATAAAATAAATTAAAAGAAAAAAAAAAATATAATAAGTTGGGGGCAAAACGCAACGTTTTGCCCCAACCTAATATTCCTAATATTAATCATCATCAGCACGCAGCGGGAGAGAGCGCCGAACAAACACGCCGAAAGGAACAGAGCGGGGCGCGGCTGAGAACGGAACACACACACGCAGACGGCGGCTGAGAGCGAACCGAAGCCGAACGGGAGAGAACGAAACCGAGGAGCTGAACGCCGGCAAATACGAAACAGAGCGAGGCCGAACGGAGGAGCAGAGGACGCAAGCGTCGCTGAAATAAAAACACGCACACGAGCTCGACGGCGACGAAGCAGGGAGCTGACGGCGTGAACAGTATTTTTCCATGGCTGACCGCAAAAGAGGATTGATTGTGGCATTTTTCATGGCTATGCGTGGCTAGAGCTCTGAGATCCTCTAATTCAACAATAATGGCAGGAGCTTGGATCATCAAAGGGAGTTTAAGTTACTTTAATTTCCTACTCAATAATTGTTTAACAATTCCTAGGTCTTAGGATAGTTTTTCTAATTGTTGGGATAATTGTATTGCTTAATCTGATTATATTTGGGGATTATTGTGACTGGATTATTGTTTAGCATTTGACATTGGGCTGTTTAGAGCTTTGATTTCAATTATGATGTTGTGGTTATGACATTTATGTTGATTTTGGAGTTAATATATTGTGATTTTCTAAGGTGGCTTAGAATTTTGGATCATATAGTCTCTTGCTAGCTTTAATTCTGTTATTTTGGGTTTAAGAGTTCTAATTAAGCATTGGTTTTTAGCATCCTTAATCCCATTTTACTATTCTGGTTGCAGTTAGTAAGTTGGGATTTTAGGAAAATATTTTGTGGCAACTCGAGGTGGCTCGGTTGTTGGATCAAAAGTTTAATCATAATTCTTAATTCATTGTTTTTAACTCCCACATCTTTTAGAGTGATGATTGCCTGCGTTGTTGAATTGGAGGATTGACTTTTATCAGTGTTATTTGTGTGTCTCATTTTCATTTCTTTCATCTTCAGTTATTTCAATCATCTTTTATATAAAAGAAAATAACAAAAAAAAAAGTATTTTAATTTCAATTTGATTCGTAGTATTTAATTAACAGCTTTTCAAAATCAAAAATCTCTTTTTATAGTTTAGGTTACTTGCATTTATTTACTAGGGTTTAATTTCGTTTTCGGCTCCTCAAAGTGAAACGACCCGAGTTTTGCACTATATTGCATTAATTCGGTTAATTTTTGGAGTAACCCCAAAGCGACAATTAAGGCAGTTCAACTTCAGTCAAAGACCCCCCTGATCACCCGGTTGTTCCCTTCCACCCTACTCTTTTACTTTCTGTTGTATTGCTGGTGATATCTATTTGCTGAGATAGTTAGGAGTAAGTGTGGGAGAGGGAACTTTTCCAGTAGTTGTAGTTGTAGCTGTTTATTTCTGTTTAGTAGTTGTTTGTTTTGTTTCCTCTTGATTCTGCCATCTCTTCTGATCACTTGATTTATACTTGTCTATTTTCATTTCACATTATATTAACATTGAGGACAATGTATTGATCAAGTGTGGGGGAGGGATTGTTGTTGAGTTGTTGAGCTTTCTCTTGAAAAAAAAAAAATTCTGCCTTTGGATTTGCACCTATTTCCTAAGTATTGCTGCTATAATTGCTCTCTTCTTTGCCTTATTGGTTGATTTCTGAATTACATTGCATGATTTGAGAGTGATTCTTGCTTGGGAATTTTGCTCCTAGTTTCTCTGTCCTCCTGTTTTCATTCGCCTCAGTGTTTTGCACTGCTGTATGGGCGAGTTGTTGTTCTCTCTGTTGTTGACTCTTGACTTTTGTAATCCTTGGGCATCTCTTTTAAAATCCTTTTGCACAATGCTTGTGAATATTGCACGGCTGAGTTTGATTGCATTTGATTTGAGTGATTTCTGTTCTTAGTTGATTAGCATAGTAGAATACTCTTGGTGCAGTGTTATTAACCTTGTTTCATAGCTTGATTCTTAAGGAGGAAACATCTTGGAGAAAGCCTTGATGGAAGGATTGTTGAGACATATATTCTTTCTCATCTTGTGTGATTTTCACCTAGTTTTGGTTAGCCTCTAGAACTTGTCTAGATTCTTTTTCAAAGCTGTATTAATACCTAGATTTGTGAAGATGATAGGGGCATTCATTTCTAAACCTTTACCCAAACACAAACCACTTCATTTAACCTTTGTTCACCCCTTTGAGCCTTCACTTTCATTCCATTAACTTTTTTTTTAGCAAGTGTTTTGCAAGAGTTACATTTGGTTTTTCATTTTGAAAAGTACATCATTAATGTCTATATCTTTGCCTTCTTGGGTTTGGATGCCAAAAAAAAAAAGAAGAAAAGAAATAGAAATAGAAAAAAGGCAAGAAAGAGAAGAAAATGTTTAGAAAAAGCCAAAGAAAGAAAGTTATAAAAAAAAAAGGAGAGAAAATAAGTTGCAACAAAAGAATAAATTTGAAATAAGACATTCCATGGTGGTTTGAAGAGCAAGGATTTCTATCTCAAAAGGTTAAAATCTGCACATTGGTGTTGTTTCATGATTGTACTTTAGCTCACTTTGAGTTGATACTTTGTTACTCATGCATTTCACTTGTTAGTCCATTTATTCATTTGGCCTTGTTTTTCGACATTACAACCCTTCAAGTCCCCTTGATCATAAGTCTAAGGTATGTTAGTGGTGGAGATATTAGAATTTCTACAAGCTTATGGTAGGTGCTAATCTAGGTGGATTGAGTGAAATTTTTCCCATTTGAGAGATGAGTGAAACACTTGTACCCTATGTGAGCTCTATTATCTTTCTCTTCTTTTATCCAGCTATATTTCTTGTGTTAATTTCTTTGCATTGAAGTATTCTATGATTGTTGATTAATGAAGAATAAAGGTTGCTTGAGTTAATTGCACATTCATGCTTAGTTAGTTTTATGTTTGCTTGCATTGAGTCTCTTTATTGAATTCTTCTTTAATGAAGTTTTGCCCAGGAGTGCAAAAGGCTAAGTGTGGGGGAGTTGACAAACTCAATTATTTTTATATGTTTTGGTATCTTTTATATGAGTTTTGTCAGCTTAATTGGTTCCTTTTTGCCTTAATTGATTTATTTTGTTTTATTTTGAATTATTATTTTATAGGGGCAAAATTGTCATGTTTTGATTTAATTATGATTAATTGATTTTTAAGGACAATTAATGCTACCTTATCCTTGAATTTTGCTTGCAGGTTCTTGGAAGATTCAAAAATAAAAATAAAAATAAAAATAAAAGAAGAAAAAAAAATTAAAAGAAAAAAATATATATAATATTAAGTTGGGGGCAAAACGCAACGTTTTGCCCCAACCTAATAATCATCATCAGCTGGCCGAAGACGCCGAAGTGGAACACACACACACGCGACGCGAACGAAAGGGAGGCTGGAGCTGCGCGAAGAAAAGAAAACAGAGGAGGAGCTGGACGGCGCACACGGACCTGGAACGAACAGAGAGGTCCTCCCATCGGTCCAGTCCATCATCACCGGCGGCTTCATCTTCTTCTTCTCCTGGGCGTAGCCGGAGAAAGGACCAGAGAACACGCCGCAGAGCAAGACGCGAAACGGAAGAGCAGAGCACGCCGAACAGAGGAGAAGGGAGACGCAAGCGAGCAGACCAGGGGAGCTGACGGTTTTCTCCACTCTTCCTTCGATATTCTTCATGGCTGGATACGGTGAATTGCTGGTGGCAGCAAACTTGATGGCAAACCGTGGCTGAGATCCTCTGATTCTCCAATTCAACAATAATGGCAGGAGCTTGGATTTCAAGGGGGAGTTCTAGTTATTTTAATTTCTTACTCAATAATTGTTTAACAATTCCTAGGTCTTAGGATAGTTTTTCTGATTGTTGGGATAATTGTATTGCTTAATCTGATTATATTTGGGGATTATTGTGACTGAATTATTGCTTAGTATTTGACATTGGGCTGTTTATAGTTTTGATCTCAATTATAATGTTGTGGTTATGACATTTGTATTGATTTTGAAATTAATATATTGTGATTTTCTAAGGTGGCTTAGAATTTTGGATCATATAGTCTCTTGCTAGCTTTAATTATGTTATTTTGGATTTAAGAGTTCTAATTAAGCATTGGTTTTTAGCATCCTTAATCCCATTTTACTATTCTGGTTGCAGTTAGTAAGTTGGGATTTTAGGAAAATATTTTGTGGCAACTCGAGGTGGCTCGGTTGTTGGATCAAAAGCTTAATTATAATTCTTAATTCATTGTTTTTAACTCCCACATCTTTTAGAGTGATGATTGCCTGCATTGTTGAATTGGAGGATTGATTTTTATCAGTGTTATTTGTGTGTCTCATTTTCATTTCTTTAATCTCCATTCATTTTAATCACTTTTATATAAAAACAAAAAAAAGTATTTTAATTTCAATTTGATTCGTAGTATTTAATTAACAGCTTTTCAAAATCAAAATTCTCTTTTTATAGTTTAGGTTACTTGCATTCATTTACTAGGATTTAATTTCGTTTTCGGCTCCTCAAAGTGAAACGACCCGAGTTTTGCACTATATTGCATTAATTCAGTTAATTTTTAGAGTAACCCCAAAGCGACAATTAAGGGCAGTTAACTTCCAATCAAGAAATTGCGTATTTGGCCGTATCACAGTTTCAATCGGTATATGGTTCCAGCAAAATATGCCAATAAATTCAGTACAGGTTCATGGCAAGATCAAATTCATATTATATCAAACCAACACAATTTAAATAACATGAATGGAAAGAGTTACTTTCTTGAATTTTACAAGCTTTACAATCATTCACTTGATTGAAGTGTACTTTTGCGCGCGCGCGACACACACACACACACACACACACACACACATCAAATCCTATTCATTTAAAAATATTATCTAATCATGAACAAAAGCAAACCAAGTCCATAATTCAACTAAAAGCCTTTTCGTAACACCCTCTCCATTTCTTTTTTATTTCTTTAACTCTAACTTTAGAGTTTTAGTTCCATAACTTCTAAAATTATTTTCTTACAATTTTCCCATCTAAAATGTCGTTCTAAATTCTTTGGAGACATTTCAAATAACCAATTTCCAGCTCTCTTCATCTACATTTTCCTTGGCAGAAATTCACTTAAATAAATTAAAAGCATCATGCTTTGCTTTCTCATGATGCTAATACATTATTTCAAGCCATAAACGCTATCCAATCACCATTTCATCCTCTAAACATCAAACCCTCATATGTCTATAATTATGGCGCCACTTAATTATTAGGTTTTAAGATTCCTTAACTCATCTTATGATGATAAAATCATCAATACAAACTAGCTTCCATATATATGCACCTATAATTTCCCTCTTTCTAGATTAGTTTTCTTGGTTTCCCAACTCTTGCTTCACGTGAAACTCCTCTTCTCCCCAACTAGTCCTTTACTCTTTCATACTCTATTTCGATCATTACACAAATATGATGAATGATTTTCTTGGAATGGCAAATTTTTTAAATCAATTTTAGTTTGTCGTTATTGCTAAACTGATGACACCAAAATTTTGATGCAAATGTTTTGGTTGTTGCTGATCTAGTGACAATTGCATATTCAAAACTCTTTTCAGTTTTATATTCAAAATCTAGAGGTACAATTACTTCGCCAAAAGTATTTAAGCATATCACTTTAAAAACACAATAATTACTAATAAGTGGAAATGATTAAAAGCATAATTTATTGAAAGAAGCAAGATATTCGAATTACTTCATTTTTTAACCTTGGAAAAAAATTCCGCTTAAAAGTTTAGAAAAGTTATATTAAAATTCAATAATATTAGGTCCGATCCCTTCAATAATATTGCGAAGTTCCAAAATTCTTGAACAATGCTTTGACTCAAGATCAGGATTAGAACAACAAGCATTGGAAATATATATATATATTTCCCCGACTTTCCAGATTTCTAACAACTTGGAAAATTAAATTATAAGAAAGTATTTTGTTTTCTATGCAACATGCATGAGAAGAACAACACCCCCTTTTTTGTCGTTGAATAAATGTACACCTTTACATCTTTGGAAAAAAAGACATTGTTCTTCTTCCTTTCATTCCCTGAATCAATTACTCTGATCAGATCATAAACAATATTTTCCTCTGATCCATACTTCATAAGTACCTGCATTAAATTCACGGTTGAAATAATAATATGATAAATGGGAACTGGAATATATATATATATATATATATATATATATGGCTTGCAAAATAATTAAAGTATATAATAATACTCGTGATTTTTAAATAAGACTACATCAGATTCAGAGAGGTAATTTATATTGTAGTAACTGTTATATTACATTATCAAATTTACACTTAACACGTTTTGGTCGAAACTCGCCAACAAGATATTAGTTGTGTATTCACATGAAATTGAGAGAAACAAATGTAACTTTAAGGGAAAAAAATTTTCGAATAAAATTTTTTGAAAGCTTTGAACTTATCATCATTATAAATAGTTTCTCCAGATTGATCATGTATTGCAATGCACAACAATAATCCAGCGAATGAATCTTATTATCATGGTGTAACAATAATATAGTAGTAAAAAAAAAATGTTTACCGAACGGCCATGTTACACTGAGTCTTTGTGAGCATTCTTTCCTCTGTCAAATTTGAAGAGGAGGAACCCTGTGTCCACTCGTTTAGCAGCCATGTCTCTCCAAATTCTTCAACACCATCCTTCCTCTGAATTCAGTATGTCTTCCTGCCATTCCCGAGCCAAGCATCCGCAGCAGTTGGTCTCTCTTCTACTCAAAGACCCATCAAACCACCAAGCTGCCCAGCAGGGCCACTGTCATATCATCACCTCTGGGATGCTTCTATACCCTTTTTATTGCGCCTCTTCCTGTTTGCTTCTCTTCAACACTCTGACTCGCTGTTACTCTCTTGGCCTCTTTCCTGAAGAAGCTGTTAGGTTTGGTATATCTTCCCTAAACTGCCATGCATTTCTGACTTATTGTTCCTTTGACAGCTATACTTATGTCTTCCTCTGGCAAGCCTGTGCCAATTCAAACTTCGTTCACCTTGGAATGCAGATTTGTTCTGTCATATTCAAAGTGGGTTTTCACTTTCACTTATATGTACAAACTGCTTTACTCATGTGCTCAACCTGCGGTCTCTTAATCGAAGCGGCGCAAGTGTTTGACAGCATGCCTGAAAAAAATACTGTTACCTGGAATATTTACATTACTGGTTTGATTAAATACGGCGAGTTTGACCTTGCCTTGTCATTATTTTATAAAAAGCCAGTTCGGAGTGTTGTCTCCTGGACAATTATTATGGATGGATTCACATGCATGAACAGGCCCACTAAAGTATTGACTACGTTTAGGGAAATGGTTGTTTGTGATGACATAAAACCAACTGAAGTGACTCTTCTAACCATTTTCCCAGTCATTTCAAATGGGTTCATTGTGATTTGTCAGTCAGTAGATGGCCATGTGGAAAAGAGAGGCTTCAATGCCTCTGATATACGCATTATGAATTCACTGATAGACTCTTATGCAAAATGTGGATGCATAGCAAGTGCAAGCAGATTCTTTCAGGAGATATCTGCTTATAAGTTGGTATCATGGACATCAGTGATCTCAGGTTTTCAATGCGTGGTCTGGGAAGAGAGGCTGTGGAGTATTTTGAAACCATGGAAAAGGCTGGGATCAATCCAAATCATGTGACGTTTTTGGGTGTTTTAAACGCGTGTAGTCATGGAGGATTGGTGAAGGAGGGGCTCAAGCTTTTCCATAAAATGGCGCTAATGATTGTTAACTTGTGCCAGATGTCAAGCACTATGGCTCTCTAATAGATATGCTTGGAAGGGCAGGTAGGTTGGAGGAAGCCGAAAATATTGCCTTGCAGGTACCTCCTGGGGTTGCCAATGTCGTGATTTGGCGGACACTTCTAGGTGCTTGCAATTTTCATGGAAATCATGAAATTAGTCAAAGGGCGATGAGGAGAATACTGGAGATGGAGAGAGAATATTCCGGTGATTATGTTCTTATGTCCAATATCCTTGCTGGTGTTGGAAGGTTTGGAGATGCTGAGAGGTTAAGAAAAGCAATGGATATGAGAACTGCTTCTAAACTTCCTGGCTACAGTTTATTCTAAATGCTATAACATTTCTATTTCAAACAGACAGGTAATTTCGCTATAAAAGATATTCAGAATATGCTTAAGGCATCATATTATGGTAATGCACATTACTATATTTGCTTTGTTTCCTTCGGGTTTTTAACTGTCGAGTTGCATATAAAAAGGTTGTTTAGAATTTTCATTTACGAATTTTCAAATGTGTTTGTGCTCCACCTTCCAAACCTCGGTGGCTTTTGCGTGAAAGACTTTTGTCTGATTTTAGGAATACAAAAATAGAAACTATTTACGAAGTTCCCACATCTGAATCTAAGCTTGATAGCCTATCCAAAGCAGCTCGGTGTCTAAAGCTATGTCCGACAGTGATACCTGGGGCTTTGGCATATGAGTCGTTCCTGGACTCCCAAGCATTACAATATTTATTTTAACTCTAGGTCTTCCATTCCTTCCTGGGATCTTGACAAGGTTTTGCTGAAAGCTAAATTCTGAGCCTGTCATGAACCGATATTGGAGAACTCAGTCATGGTCTTCAAGTTCAACAACAGCATTGGTGTGTACAACACTGCACTATTGTAGCACGCTAATGTTCTTGTCAAAGGCACTGACCAAATAAAAGAAAGAACTTCGACTGTGTTTTTGGAATGTGTAGTTCATAGTTATCAGTATGCTTTCCCTAATATGTGGGATGATTGCAAAAATTTTGTAATTCATTTGGTTCTATTTGGCCACTTCATTGGTTCTGTCTTGCTTGCGTGGAATAGGGATAGGGAAAATTTGCCCCCCATTATGGGGAAGCCATGGAAATGGTTGGGACAGAGTGTTCGGAGTGCCTTCTCACCCAAGCTTAACCCTATTGCCGCTCCCTGTGTGGGTAAAAATTTTGTCATTCATGTAGAAGTAGGTTTAAGTTGTTTCTCACTTAAAATCTCCGTTTCTTGTGCTTTTTCTTTAATTAATTAATATCTTCCACATTTATGAAACATATCTCAGTTTGGATAAAGCATATACGTCAATATACATGATTTTAATGTACATGATAGAGTTGTGTTCTGTTTTGACATTTTGAGCTTTTGAATTTTGCCATTTGAATTTCTGATTTCTACCATCTGGTTTTACCTTTCTTTGAAAGCCAGTCACAAATTTAATTCATGAGTTGCAATTCCCTTTACTTTAAAGTTTAATATCTAATCTCTTTCATTCCTATTTTCTGTGATGTCATCCTCAGTTGAAGAGCTATATATGGTTCAATTGCAAGGGAGAACTGCGGATCTTCTCTGTGCTTTTCTTCATTGTGACCTAAAATGATCTGAAGTAGCTGAGATCTTGTAAAAGCCAGATGCATCAACGACTAGCCATCTTTAGTCACCAATTTATCTCAAATTCCAATATTTTACGGACACTTAGCAACTCCACTTGGATATTTTCTCAACCTACTTGCAGAACTATCGGTCGCCCTCCTTTACTCCAGTGCGCCCACATGCACCAGATCCTAATGATCCCTCCACTTTGATGAAGGAGGCTGGGGTTTCAGTTTGTTGTCAAACGTGGATTGAGAATTACCGAGAACCTAATAGGGTTGTGACAAACTTGACCTCATATTTTTGTCGGTTTGAATTGTGGGTATTGGCTTACCAGAAGTTTTGTGCTGATGAGACAGGTGCTTCTCTCCCTCGTAGTGCTGTGCAAAGGTCAGTTCTGGAAGACTAGTTGGCTCTTAGAAATGCTGTTCTTGATGATAGGTTCAAATGGGGAGCTCGGCTGGGCTTCTTTATAAAATCTCCCGAGGATAAGACTGATTATCCGTCCTTGTCAAAGATAAAGATTAAAGCAATTTTGACTACTACACAGCCAGCGCCATTTCAAAATAAAATTGTTCAGGAAGTTCTGCTTATGATTTTGGAGCCAATTTATGAAGCTTGATTTTCACAGAAGTCATTTGCATACAGACCAGGAAGGAATGCCCACACAGTCTTGAGGAGGGTAATTAGAAGGAATTTCGCAGGCTATTTGTGGTATATAAAGGGTGATTTGAGTACAATTTTGGATGAAATGAAGGTAGGGTTAGTGATAAATGCTTTAATGAGAGATGTGAGGGATAAAAAAATTATCAATCCAGTGGAAACAGCATTGACAACGCCAGTCATCACCTGTACAGTTGATGATGGGGAGAAAAAGAAGAAGAAGAGGAAGTTCCAGAAGAAAAGGGTGCTAGCAGAGGATGAGCCCAAGCCTGATCCCTATTGGTTGGAAACGTTTTTTGGATTTGCCCCTGAGGAGGCAGAGAAAATTCCAAATTGGGGGCATTGTGGAATTCTTAGTCCTCTGTTGGCCAATATTTGCTTCGATGGGTTGGACCGCTGGATGGAAGGGAAGATCAAGGAGTTTTATCGTCCATCAAAGAGTAATGTCATATGGAACAGTCTTGAAAGTGAAGCAGAGCAAGGGAACACATCCTGGCCAGAATTTGTGCCCACAAGCACTGTTAAACACATCCATCAAAGAGTTTCATTTCTATGCTTGTTTGGAATTACAAAAGAAGTTCTTTCTTGTAAGATCAGGTTTCCTTAATACAGAGTGACGAAAGCATTACAAAAAGCAATCAGCAATTGCTGGAAGGCTCCGGCCAGGGCAAACATATTGACGTAAGCAAAGAAGAGGAAGATACTGATGAAAGGATTGAAGAACGGATGTCACAAATGGTTTTGTAATTCTGTAATTAATAGACTTGAATATGATATTGAGAGCTATGAGCGTAGAAGATTAAACCATTGGTCAAATTATTTGCCTAACCTTTTTGTTGGTATATATTGTCGCGACTTGAGATACAAGTTGTAATGATAATTGATAGTGTAAGCTCCCTAGAGAAGCCACGAGTTAAATGTAGCAACTGGTGATCAATGCGTCAGTATGCATCAGCTTTTAGAAATTGCTGAGCATCTTGAGGTAGCCTCTCGCCACATATGGGATTACTATTAGTAGGTGCCTCTTAAAAGTGGCCAACATGCTGCATTCCAAGTCCATGATGTTGATGCTTTCTGTCTTAAATATAAGATTTAGTTTATAATTACAGATTAGATGTTATATTTAAAACCAGAAGTAGTATTTATCATATTGAAGCTAGATTCAAATATTCAATTATACATGCAAATATAAGAATTACTATGTGATTATTCTGTGGAAAACATTGGAATGCCGGATAACGTGTAGAATATGCATTTTTCTTTCATCTGATAGCCCAAGAACTTTTGGTGACCTTTCAGTCTCCATTCGCACCATGTGCATCCAACATATCTTTTTTAAATATTATCTTCGGTACTTAATATAAGAGTCAGGTAATGATTTGATTTTCAGGCCAAAAAAAAGTAATGATTTGATTTGGTTTTAAATATAAGATTTTATTTCATTGTCTTTTAAATTTATAATTTATTCTCTAAAGTATTCCTATTTATTACACATACTAATAGTAGTTATGATTAAAAGGACTCTTTAGGAAAATTAGCCCATACTTCTTAAATATAACTAATTTAACTAAACTTTTAATTTATCTAAATTAGTTAAGTAATTTTTATATTTATGATCAAAAGCAGTAAGTTTTATGAGCATGACATAGAGGAAACAACAAATGACGACTTGTTTTGGTAATAATTTTTGTGGAAACGAAGAGGAACTAAATATGTAAATGACAAATGGGCTATTTACTACCTCCAGTTCTTATTATAAAAGTTAGTTTGATATTTAATTTGATCCAAAATATAAGACTAATTCACTTTGTCTCTCATATTTATTTATTTTTTTCAAAGTAGTCCTTATAATAATTGCAAATGTTAAAGGTTTCATTAAATGGTAGTTCTGACTAACATATAAGATTAGATAGCACATATTTATTACAAATAATTAGCTTAATAAACTTTCTTAATCTACTCAAATTAGTCAACTAGCTTTTATATTAAAAATTGGAGATAGTATTTTATTATTTGATGGTAAGTGTATCTATGTAGTATTTTTTTTTTCCCCCCCAGCCTGTTTTGATGGTTCTCATGCACACGTTTATTAGTAGTCCGCTGAAGATCAAGTTGCTGATTGAAGTTGGTGAGAATGACAACTTGTCTTCATTTTTTTGTGAACAATGAGTCTGGTGGGTCTAACAAATAAATAAACTTAATTAATTACATTGTTATTATTTATAATTAATACTATTTTTAATTCTTAATATAAAAGTTACTTGTGGTTGGATTTAGTCCTAAATATAAAATCATAATTTACTTTATTTCTCATATTTATCACTTTTTCTAAATTAATTTTCCTAATTTATAAATTAATATATATGTATTGTTTTGTTGGAGTATTTTAGCAAGATTGTGTTATTTTTTTTATAACCAACAAATTTATTTGATTTTCTTAATTTATCTAAGGTTGGTATATTTTATCATAAACTATATATATATATATGTGAAAAATATGTAGGTTGAGTTTTTTATGCCTATTATGTCAACCAAGTGATATATATTTTTTATTTAAGTTTATAACTAAATGATAATATTTCAAAAATAGGACACATGTCTATATATAATTAGAGAATTTGACATAATAAAATAAAAGAAAGGACAAATGAGTGTTTTTGCAAGGTGCGTGGTTATCCGAAGTTGATGATCAAGTTGGGGAGACGGAAAATTTTTCTTCATTTTTTTTTTAAAGTGAGGAACGAAATATGCCTTTGCCGTGTTTGATACAAAATCTCCAAAAGTAAAATAAATAAAATAAATTATCTTACTATGACCTGTGATTAATAATTTTTTTCAAGAATTTTAATTATATTCCATATTAATATAATGATAGTTGTAGAAACAAACAGGTACAAAATATCTATCTTTAAGTACAATTGCTATGAAGTTCTAAGTAATGAATATAATTACTAAAAAGTTTTAATTACAACATAGCAGCCTATGATAATAAATTTCACGATAATTAATGACAATTACTCACTTGTTATTGAGATTTACTAGTAATTATTTTCTTTTATTAGGATTTCATTGTAATTCTCTGTTCTTATAAAATTAGTGTTGTTAAAGAAATTAATTTGGGAGAAAATGATAGTTTTTTTTAAAAAAATATCCAGCTATTCATATTTGTCACTTATTTGGGAGAAAATGATAGGTTTTTTTTTTTTAAAATATCCGGCTATTCATATTTGTAACTTGTAAGTGACATCAACTCCAACTTAAATAGCACAACGCCCTCCTACTTACGCCTAGGATAACTCTGCATATCTTTTTAACATCAAAATGTGTTTCACGTATTTTTATATAAAATCTAAAAGATAAACTATGCTATCATAACTTATAAATAACGTAATTTATTTTATTATAAGTTAACACACACATGCATACACATATTTACATATAATATTTGAAAAGTCTTTGGCGATCGGAAAAAAAAAAAACAGAAAAAGTCATGCTATCCAAAAATTATGCTAGTTTTTCACAATTCTGTTTTTTTCCCCAAAAGTTTTCCACAATTCTTATAGTTAACTCAGCTTGAACTAGTTTTATACTCTCTCCATTCTGAACAGAGGAGCGATTTGATAGACTTTGTTTTATTTTGATCTTAAGCGTAAAATTTAATCCCTTATGTCTCCCATATTTGTTAATTTTCTTTCACAGACTACCTCTACTAATAGTTTTGAAGGATATGTTTTTTCCCCCCAAAATGAAGGAGATGTATTTTACAAAAACTAATATCCCTTTTTTACATATAAATAACTTAACTATATTTCTTAATTGATGTAAATCAATTATCTATCCCCTACTTTTAAAATCAGGGATACATATAAATATATATATATTAATAGAATGATATTTTATGTCAATTCCTTTATTTTATTTACCTTTTGAAATGCCTAATTTACAAGTGAGACTTTCAATGGTTTGACTCTCCAATCTCCATTATTGAAGTTAGAAAAGCCATCTCCCCCTCCCTCCTTCTCCCCTTCTCTCTACTTGTAATGTTCCTCGCAGCCAAGTTGGTTTTTTCTTTATAGAAGACAAAATCATATTATAATAAAAATATCATAACACAATACAGATATAGAAAGTGAACAAGAACGAGAATTAAAAAGCCTATAAAAAAAATGTTGGTTGTGTTGTTCAAATTGTGACATCCGAAAAAGAAGCCGTAATTGAGAGGATATCCTATTATATAACATATGCTCCAAATCAGAATTAGAACGATTCAATTGAATGAATTATACCATATAAACTGCTGCAAAGGTAATCCATTAAAAAGATAGAATTAATATCATTGTTGATCCTTATAGCTTTATTTAATTTTGGTTTTGGTTTTTATAGTTTCAAATCATTGGTTTTGATCTTTATAATTTCACGAGCATTTGACTTGATTTTATGTACAAGGGACAGAAACCATAACTCATTAAAGATCTAGAGAACATTTGTTAAACCAGGTCAAAAAGTTATGAAACTATTAAATAACTTTCTACAGTTTGAACCGTTAATGCCTGCCGTTAAATAAGTATTAACACCATCAAATACTTCCCTTAAGAAGCACTGAACGTCTTAAACATCTTCTCTGCTGACCAGCTCAACTTTGTTTGGAACCTCTATTGCTTGACCCGCTTCTTGCCAAAGGGATAACTCTCGTTATATGCATATATATGATTCGATGATGACACCGTTATATATGCATATATGGTGAAGATTCTGAGAAATCTACAATCGATTCCTGAAGGCATGGGGGGTTGCAATAGTACTCTGTTTTTGTATTACCAAAACAGGGGAAGCTTGAAGAGAATGGTTGGTACAATAGCATGCAAATGGCATAATATTCTGTTTTACTCTCAGATTCCCACCGTTCAGATTCTCACTGCTTCCTTAAATAAATAAATAACGAATGGAGGAATTAAAATAAATAGGAGCAAATGTTGCTCTCAAGTGTTGCACATAGAAGCCGAAGAAATAGGAGAGACAATGTCAAGATAAGCATTGGTGGCTTTTGAAGGAAAGGGATTGGATAGGACGAGACTGAGTCCAAATTGCATCTAGCTTTCACTTCCCTTTGCTCTCCCCCGCCCCCCTAAATTCGTGTTGTTTGGCATGCAAAATACCAAATAATCTTATAAATGGATGAAGTTTTCGGTGGCTACATTGCAGAGTGTGACAGCAACAGAGGTTCAAACAAGGTCAAGCTCATCATTGGAGAAGATATTTCAGACGCTTAGTGCTACTTAACGGAAGTATTTAACAGTGTTAATGCTTATTTAACAGCAGGGACCAACGGAAAGTTAAAGGACCGGTAAAAAGAAAAAAATGCTCAGGGACCTAATTTAAAATTGAAGAAAACTATAAAGATTTTCAAATTAATTATCCCCATGATTTATTGAGAACTTGGGCTTTATTAGTTGATCTTAAAGCATGATATATCTTTCACATGACACAAAGCTTTTTCTCCATCCAGTTTCTTTTGCTCAGCTAGATTTTTATGTTATGTAATCTATGTCTATTTTCTTTTACTTCTGTATTTCAATCTAACCTTCTTCAATATAAATCTTTTGGTTTTCTTTCAAAAAAAGATTGTTGATCTTTCTTGACTTGCAATTCTTAGTTAGAATATCCAAAGTGTAAGACAGAGGGCAAAAGCCAAGTTGCTTATTTTGCACACCACGTGTTGCTTCTGTTTCTTTTTGTTTTTAACAAAAACAACTGCTTAACCAGCCACCCAGTATAAGTATATCTGTTTTGAATATGCATCGCAATTGGTGTAATTAATTAATTTTTTTTAATTTTTTTTGGGTCAAGGGGTAATTTGGCTATAACTTATAACCAGTCTTGTCATGGATGCTCCTATATCCAGGAACAAGGAATCACTCAATTTCCAGATTCGCATGGATCAAGTAAATTTGTCGTTTCATATCATAAGTCCTCATGGCTTCTTTCCTTTTTCGTATTTTTTTTCTTTTTATCCTTTCGCTTTTTTTAATTATATGCCCAAGCTTTATGGGGACATGGAGCAGTCCCAATTGACAAGTTTAATTTGGTGAAAGCAAAATGAAAATTGGATTTGTTTGGTTTAAAGAGTTGGTTGTTTAACCATAGTTAAATCTGGGTCAATCTAATTATAATTAAGATAAGTTATTTAAAATGTACAAATATATATAATATAGAAAAGAACAATATTTAAATAAACAGACATTAATAATCCACAAACAAATGGAGCATCCATGCATAGATCTTATACATTCAACAAAATAGAGTTAATAGCGCACAAATGTGACATGTTTTTTCAAACTCAAAATGATGTCATTTTAACGTTAACAAAGAGAGGAAAAAAAAAAAAGAAATTTAATCCTTCCAACTAAGAAACTGGTTTATTAGCTTGACTGCCTAATCTGGATTGAGTATCATATAATTTTTTTTTTTGAAAAAAAACAATTGACATAGACCTTCTTACAAAATGCTTTTTCCTTTAACAGGACACGTAAAACCAGCAAGTGTATAAATCCGTAAACACCCTCCAAATGAAGTATCAATCTCCTAATACTAAACACACTTATTGTCTATACCTCGATCTTCTCTCAAATTCCCCACTTTGATTTTGAGAACTTATTAATGGCGGCGTTACAAGCTCCTTCTAATCTTGTCTTCACCGTGAGGAGGTGCCAACCGGAGTTTATAGCTCCGGTGAAGCCTACTCCTCAGGAAGTGAAGCTTCGTTCAGACATGGATGACCAAGCTGGTTTACGAGCCCAAACTCCATTCATACACTTTTATCGTTCTGAACCTTCCATGGCAGGGAAGGATCCAGTAAAAGTCATCAGAGAAGCATTGGCTCAGACACTTGTGTTTTACTATCCATTTGCAGGAAGACTCAGAGAAGGTAAGGTGGCAAACTTATGGTGGATTGTAATGGGGAAGGCGTTATGTTCATTGAGGCTGATGCTGATGTCATCTTTCAACAGTTTGGTGATGATCTTCATCCTCCATTCCCATGCTCGCAAGATCTTCTTTACTCACCCTCAGGTTCAGATGGAAGCCTTCACTGTCCCATCTTGCTCATTCAGGTCTCACATTCACTTCTCTCTCTCTCTCTCTCTCTCTCTCTCTCTTTCCTTGCTAAAGTATGTGCTCTCTCATCTCCTTAGAGAATTAATTAATTTGCATAAATTAAGAAAATGTGCGTTGGTTTTTCATAAAATATTCCCTTTTATCTATTTTATCATTTGGATCAAAAAACACTTTCTTAATATGAAAAGCTCTTTAATATGTACAATCAATAAGGAGCGTTTAGGCAAAAATTATAAATTTGAAAAACGAAATAGATTGAAATATTATATTTAGAATTAAAGCAAATCCCCAAACTAGAGATTTGGATCCTCTCTTCTTATCTTTTTTCTCTTCTTTTTCTCCTCATCCCATCCTTACCATTCTAAATATAAGATCAACTTAAGTCTTAACTAATTAGAAAAACGAGAAAAAATGCCCGTTGAATTTCAAAATTATAATTGGTGATCTTAACAGATTTTGACATATAAAATTATTACAAGAATATACTCTGCACCAACTATTTGTCATTTTGAAATCTAACAGGTTTTTTTAATTCGTTTTCGCTTAATTAGTTATTTTTAATTTATGATCTAGAGAATCTGTGACATTTCTTCAAATATGACTACTATTTAATTACTAAAATTTAATACGCAGAGATAAAATAATATAGTTCAATAAATAGGATATATTATAGAAAAGAAAATTTGAATATATGGTTGACAAGAACAAATGTGACCTTATATTTAATTAGAATCAGGCTAAAATCTTCAAGTAGAGGTTATATTTATGATAAGAAGCAGTGTGTGAGAGAGAGAGAATTTTGCAATACTAATATGATCCATCTTCATGAATTATAGGTAACACGTCTCAAGTGTGGTGGCTTCATCTTTGGCCTTCGCATGAATCATAGTATGAGCGATGGACCTGGTATTGCACAATTCATGAAAGCCCTGGCCGAAATAGCCAAAGGTACAACCCAACCTTCGATTCTACCAGTCTGGAACAGAGATCTTCTAAACGCAAAAGACCCACCTAACATTACACTAACCCATCATGCGTACGATGAAGTGGTCGGCGACCATATTCCCTCCACCAACATTGTTCATCGGTCTTTCTTCTTCGGACCTTCCGAAGTCTCATCCCTCCGTAGATTACTTCCCAACCACCTAACCCAATCAACCTCATCCGACCTCGTCACGGCTTGTCTCTGGTATTGTCGTACAAAAGCTTTAGAACTACACCCACAAGACGATGTTCGTCTCATGTTCCTGGCTAATGCACGTATGGGACGTGATAGATTTAACCCTCCATTACCAAAAGGGTATTATGGGAATGCCGTGGTGTTTCCAACGGCGTTTTCAACTGCCGGAAAACTGTGTGAGAGTCCGTTAGAGTATGGTTTGGAGTTGGTTAGAAAAGCAAAGGATGTAGTGAATGGCGAGTATTTTCACTCTGTGGTTGATCTGTTGGTGAGCAGAGGACGACCCAGTTTCACCACAGTGAGGTCGTTTATTGTTGCAGATTTTTCTCGTCTTGGATTTAAAGATGTTGATTTTGGGTGGGGCTAGGCTGTGTATGCTGGTCCTGCTTTGAGTGGACTTGGCACATTTCAAGGATTCACTTTCTACGTTGGATATACAAATAGTAAAGGTGAGGAAGGAAGAATCATACCTATTTGCTTGCCACCAGAAACCATGGAGAAATTTGCCAAAGAGTTGGATCTCTTGCTTGACAATGCTGACCAATCCGCCATTGATGGTTAATGCGTAGATGCATGCAAAAATGCCGTCAAGTATTTGCATTGTTATTGTGTGTGTGTGTGTGTGTCTGTGTGTGTATGTATGTGTATGCACGCCGTATGTTTGTTTATGATGATGTCCGTTGTAATGCATTGAGGCTGTTCTGCAGTAGTATACCATGGGGTACGGTAGTGGAGGTGCCTTTATTAATATGAGAGTTTTGTTTAGCAAACCATAATTTTCCAGTGAAATTGTTGCTAAGTTAGATTGAAGTTTACCAGAAAGCCTAATCTGATTCTGGGACTGGTGGTTGATATGGAATGATGATTGAGCCAGACACATACTTTTGATCAGCTTGAACCACTTTGGTTGCTGGTAATAGGATACATTATTGCTTCTGTGTATGGTCAGTTTGGTTATCTAATATATGCTTGGGGATGAAGCCCTCTGGTGCCACCAACTATGGAAAAGAAGAAAATATGTGACCAATTAAGGCTTTAATAAAATTTTGTCCCATAATGGCTGCTACCTTTATGGTTTGATCCATTATCTCTGAAAGTAGTGGATGTTAGTGGATAATTGTATTATGTAATGAACATAATGGTTAAAAGGAGCCATACTTTTTCTTTGCCCAAAAACAGAACTACAGATGATGAAATTTCTAATTTAACACTAACACTGCATTGATTACATAATACTCTCAACACGGATTAGGGAACTTTGCAGCGGCCGACAAGTGACCTGGCTTTCATCTTACATAAAGAGAAAGAAATACAGACAAAACAAGAAAGTAAAATAGTAGAGCAGATCCAGTCGTGCTCGCCTGTAATACACCATCCCATTCCCAAATGTAGTCGAAACCTCGCCAGCAGGATGACTATTTCTGCAACATTCTCCAACCATCTACGTAATCAAGCAAAGTTGTCACATATTCTTAAATTACAACAAGTATATATAGGCTTAGATACAATTCACATGTGTCACATGCTAACAACAATTCACTAATTTATTGCAATGTGCATGCTCTTCAACCAGCCTCAGGGCCTACATTATATTTATATTCACATGAGATTGAGAGTAACAAACGTAACATTAAGAAATTTTTTTGAATAAAAATACGTAAAAATTTTGAACTTATCATCATAGTAAATAGTTTGTCTAGATTGATGATATGTTGCAATTCACAACAACAATCTAGCAAATGAATAATCTGATTATCAGGGTATCACAATTGTATTGTAAAAAAAAATGTTTACCTGTTAGTGTTGGAATCTTCTCTTTATCTTCGCCTTCAAAATAGCAACTTGAACATAAATCCAGTCGTACGTGTTTTCAAAGAAGTGGAAAAAGGAATGCCGCCAAGACTTTTTGAGAATTAAAGTCCCACAAACTCCCCAAAACCCAGTAATGAAGCCAAGAGCCATGCTAGCATAAAACCCAAAGGTTATGAGATTATCATCTCCATCTGCATCAATGTCACGTGCATGGGGATTCAGATTTGAATTCCCATCATCTGGACATCTCTCTGTAAGTGGCATGCCACAAAGCCCCTGGTTTCCTATATAACCGGAGGCATTGAAGGTTTGAAGTTGGGTGCCCGTTGGAATTTTTCCTGATAAATTGTTGAAGGCCAAGTTCAACATACTGAGAAAACTCAAATTTGAGAAGCTGATTGGAATTTCACCAGAAAGAGAGTTGTATGACAAATCAAGTGATTCCAGCCTTTCCATTTGACCCATGTTGATAGGAATGCATCCTTTCAAATGATTTCTAGACAAGTTCAGGGAAGCCAATGCCACAAGTGCAGCTATGCTACTTGGGATTTCTCCTGTTAAGTCATTGCATGAGAGATCAATGGTTTTCATGAATCGAAGATTCTTACTGTACTCAACATATGCTCCTTTCCATGACAACATTGCTGTGTCCATGAATGATGATTCAATATGCTTTTCAAGAACTTCATAAGAAATTTCTGGGCTTATAGATGTCATATTTGACATAGCATTCAAATTACCAAGGCAATGAGGTATATTTCCTGTTAAATTATTTTTTGAGAGATCTAAGATTTGAAGATGTGGCAAATTACATAAATTTGTAGGAATGCTTCCGTGAAGCCTATTTGCTTGCAAACGTAAGCCGATCAAATTGTGGCAGTACTGCCCTATCCATGATGGCATTTTTCCAATCAAATTATTCTGTCCAAAATCAATGAACAGCAAGTACGAAGAATTCATCAAAGCTGGCAAATTCCCAGAGAGGTTATTGCTATTCAGATGGATACTTTCAAGATTGTTCAAAGTACCAACTGAGTTTGGTATTGGTCCAGAGAAATGATTGTTTTCCAATCTTAGAACCTCCAAGAAAGGAAGTTGGCCCCAACAATCAGGAAGTTTTCCCGACAAAAAATTGCTTGAAATGTCAAGATGAGATAAACCTGCTTGAAGAGTTGCACAGATGAAAGATAAGGTTCCTGCAAACATATTGTTTGAGAGAAGCAACGCTCTTATTGCATTTGGTGGGAAATATGGCAGGGGACCGGACAGATTGTTGAAACTCAAATCCAAAACAATATTGTCAATTTTCAAGAGTGATTTTGGCAACTCCCCATAAAGTTTGTTATGGGAAAGATTCAAGTACAGGAAAGAAGATTGCCAAAGCCATTGAGGAATTGAATCTGAAATTGACGCATGCGAAATGTCCAACCTGTTAAGCTCCCTTTGATACTTTAACCAGCAGGGAAAGTGGGGACCAAAATTACATGATGCTGCACGAAATTCTCGCAATTGAAAAGGTGGCACCCAATGCGAACTGAAGTTGAAAAAAATCATATTTTGTGACGCATCTAAAACTGTCAAGTTTGAGAGAGTTGAAAGATGTGTTTCATTAATGACAGAATTCAACCTATTGTTGGACAGATCTAAGCACGTCAACGATACAAATCCAGCAAACACCGGAAATGGCCCTGTTAAATTGTTATAATTCAAATACAATATGGAAAGGTAAGATAAGTGCCCAAATGATTGTGGAATTGACCCATGAAGACTAGTGTTCCGAACGTCTAACCTCACCAGATTTGAAAATCTTGAAAAATCAGCAAAAGGTCCGCTACTAAAAGGATTGTCACTTAAATCCAACTCCTCTATACTATTTTGAGCGCACCTTAACTGTGGTATCCAATCACTTAATTGACCTGAAAAACTGTTACGGGACAACCATAACAATGTCAATCGGCACAAATTTGAAAAAGTATTTGGAAAAATATGTTCCAAAGCGTTATCACCGAGATCAAGACCTGTTAAGACGTTGCTAACGTTAGACAACCAGGGTAGGATTGAAGAGTCTAAATTATTTCCTACAAGAGAAAGGACTTTGAGGGACTTGGAAGAGTTTGTGTGGACAAAAGATGCAGGATTGAAATGATGAGATATAAGAGCACAACAGTCCAAGTAAATCTCAGACAGATGAGGAGCTTTGGATAATGATGACTGCCAATCAACAGCTTGACTTAGATTAACGCCTGAGAGGTAAAGAGATCTCAAAGAAGAAAGGTGAGGAATCCACTCAAGATCTTTCACAATCAAATCATTAGAGCGAAGGTCGAGATATTCCAAACTGGATAGATTCTGCAGTCCACGAGGAATAGTGCCACCAATTGAAGCATAGAAAATACTCAACTCTCTCAGTTGACCAAGTGAGCCAATGCATTCTGGAATTTTGCTACCTTCGAAATTGTTTCCATCCAGATTCAAGTGACTTAGATGCCGCAAATCACATAATGAGGAATCAATATTACCTCCCAGGGAACTAAGACCGAGGCCGATTACATGACCGGTCAAATTACTGCATGATACTCCACTCCACTCACAGCAATCAGCTTCACTTTTCCAGGTGGACAACATGCCGGACGCATCAACGAAACCATGTTTTAATTTGAGAAGAGCTTCCTTATCTGTCTCTGCGCAACTGATGTTTATATTGGAACATCCTGCACACCAAAAGAG
The DNA here is from genome assembly GCF_004799145.2 of Neltuma alba. Taxonomy (NCBI): domain Eukaryota; kingdom Viridiplantae; phylum Streptophyta; class Magnoliopsida; order Fabales; family Fabaceae; genus Neltuma; species Neltuma alba. Next base: position 209,150 of record NW_021634588.1, read on the forward strand.
ACATAAAACTCCAACAAGCCAAAAGAAATTGAACTTAGAGCTGAACATGCCTAGGATTCTTTTCATTTGGATATGGTAAGAACAGGGGAGGCGTCTTATGGATATGAAGTGAGTGATCCATGGGTCATTTATACACAAGCGGTTCACGAAAGTTTTCAAATAATTTTATTTTAGAATGTAGAAATATTGGCGTCAACTAACGTGATAAATATTAATAACTCAGTAGAGGAAGATTTTTGGTTCATGAAAAAGGACTATAATTTTTATTTAAAGTAAAAACAATTGATGTTTAAAACATTCTTATCATTTAATTAATTTGATTCTAAATTTTCTATTCAGAAAGCAAATTATCTGAATCAGCTGATGAAATTTTATTTGAAATGATTGTTTAATTTATAACCTCAAATTAATTCATCAATAGTTAACATTAATAACTCTCATATGAGGCATTCTGGTCATGAAAGGTCTCTAAAAATAATACGTAGAAAAGGTTGTCGTTGCATGAACGATTGATTTGTGTCATTAATCTTTAACAACGTCAGTGACACACTCATCAACGTCACTATCATTTGATGAAATTACCATTGACGATTATGTTGTGTTAGGAATGGAAATTTTTGTTCATGCTGTGAGAAGGTTCGTCTCCTTTTTTGTTCTTCAATAGATGAACATATGGATCAGACTTGAACCAAGATCTACGTATAAAGCACAAATCACGCCAAATTTCTTTTAATTTTATTGAAGTTAATATTAATTATCTGAGTCTAATGCCTTCAGTAGAATTTTAAATTATTCATCCACATATATCATTATTTATTTATTTATTTATTCTGGTGAAATACGAGGAGCATATTTTACCAGCAGTAAAAGCTAATCTCTTTTGGGTAATATAATAAACAAATCTCTTCAGCTAAATTTTCTCCATTCACAATTATTAAGAACCAATCATCTAATTGACACGCATATTGTCTCATTTTGATTGGTTGAAGAATATATGTGTGTGAATATATGTATTACCTATAAAAATATTGTTATAATTCATCAAGTAGATGTCCGAAAAATATCACAGAACATCAATATTCTCTCAAAACCTTCCCTAATTTTCTAAAACAATTTCCTATTTTTATTTTTTTAGATATATGTATTAATTATAAAAATATTGTTAATAATACTTGTAATGAATCAGCAATTGCTTCTATTATTTTTTTTTCAGAATTCAAATTGCTTAAATTTCATTTGAGGTTAAGTTAAAAAAATTCTTATCATTTAATTAATTTGATCAGTTAAGTTCTCTCTTAAAATGGAAAATCGTTTGATAAAAGTTCATTTGAAATAATTATTTAATTTCTAACTTAAAATTAATCAATAGTTAATATCAATCACTCTCATTTGAGGTATTAGGGTAATAAAGGGCGTCCAGAAAAACAGAAATAAGAAGTTGCTGTAACATTCATGACTAACTTGTATCATTAATTTTTAATAATATATCTGACCGTTTTCTACGAAATTTTTGTGATCGCAAATTTTCATTCATGTCATATGAAAAGGTTCATGTCTTTAACCGTTTCAAGCTTGAATATGCCAATCAAGCTTGAATCAAAATATAAATGACGCCGAATTTAATATTCTGAACTTAGTATTAATTATATTTATATGAGACTATAAATGACGCCGAATTCCTTTTAATATTATTGAAATTAATATTAATTTCATTTATATATATGAGACTATAAATGACACCGAATTTTTTTTAATATTATCGAAATTAGTATTAATTTTATTTATATCAGTCTCATGCCGTCAAAATATAAAACTTAAATTGATCATCCGCATATATCGTTATTTGTTTATTCTCGTGAAATACGAGGACCATACTCCACTGACCGTAACCATTAAGGCTATTCTCTTGTAATTGAACAGTTAGATATCAAAATATATATAAAAAAAGAGAGTATGTTGCGTTAATTTATTAGTGCTTCCTCCCAATAATATAAATAATATAAAAATTAGATAACTAATTTAAAAATATTGGTTAAATTAATTATTTGAAATAAATATATATTGATTTTTTTAAAATTTCATTACCAAGCGCATGCATTATAATTATATTTTAATAAAATCTTGATATGTGTAATTAATAAATTTTTTTAAAATAAATTATAAATTATGACACAAAGGGAATTAACTATATCGATGGACAAACACGGCTTGGACTTATCAGAGTCAGAGTAAATTCCTACCTTATCTTTTTATAGCTAACGTGCGTCAGTTTGATTGGTAGAGGAAGATGTGATATGAACGAGGTAAGGGCAGGGCGGTGCCTTAAATAATGACTCTTTTGTCTGTACCAAAATCACTACTCCCTCCGTTCCTTATTATAAGAGACAAATAACCGAAGTACGTTGATCAAAAAAATAGTTAAAATTAGTTAAGAACAATTAATGTGTAAAAAGTATAATTTTTTTTCCAAAAATGCCCTTATTAACAAAAAGAGAGAGCATGAGAGAGAACAATTAATTATTAAAAAAAGAGAAGTGGGAAGGAGAGAGAGTGTGAGTTGGAGATAATAAATATGGGTAAAATAGGAAATCAACACAAAAAAATAGAGACAACTTTTAAGTGTCTCTTATATATAGAAACATGCCATAAGCATCAAATGTCTCTTATAATAAGGAACGGAGGGAGTATTAAATTTTAAAATAATAAATATGTGATTTTAACATATTTTGACTCAAAATCATTAGAAAAGTAGTCAAATACTCAAATTTTTTATAAGAGTAGTTAGCATGACATATTTATCATTTTAAAATTTAACAGGTATTTTTCCTTTATTTTTCCTAATTAAGTTACATAAATTAAAAAAATTAGTTATTTATAAAAAATGTATTATTTTTTTAAAATATCATCTTTAACTATTTGCATTAAAATTACCCATAAATGAAAATCCTTTTAATATGTACAATCTCTCTCGAGCATTAGAGATTTTTTTAAAAAAAAACCACTTTAATCCTTTTTGTATTTCCAGGATACTTAAAAATCTCACTCCCTACTATAATTACTGGATTACTCTTCATTTGATAACCCCTTTATTTCTTGGTGAGCATTGAAAATCTATAAGTAATTTTAGAAAATTCGAAATAGCGTGGCTTAAGTCTCTATTTTAAGATCTCAACTTGCTTTCAATTCCTGAAAAGCATGCAACCGAGCATCGTTCATTAACGGCTTTTTATTCTTTTTAATTTGATCAGTCTTAATTCATTAAGAAGGCAAATTGTTTGAACTAACTGATTAAAGTTTATTTGAAATAATACATTAATTTATAACTTAAAATTAATTAATGGTTAACATCAATCATTCTCATTTCTGGTATTTTGGTCATGAAAAATGTTTAGAAAAAGTATAAATAAGAAGTTGTCGGGGCATGCATAACTGACTTGTGCCATTTATTTCTAGTAATGCAAGTGGCAATGGAATTTATTATTACCATCACTATCATTGACAATGATGTGTTTGGAAATTTTTGTTCATACCGTGTGAGAAGGTTTTTCTCCTTTGTTCTGCTTCCTCAATAGATGAATATACCGATCAAACGTGAATCAAAATCTATGTATAAAATATAAATAACGATTAATTTCTTTTAACTTTGTGTAGTTAATATTAATACAAGGCAACAGCGGAGGGACTGTGGCTTTTCCAACTTTTCATACGTGCAAGTCATAATTGAATTAAAACTTAAAAGGTTAATTTTTCTCTTAAACTAAAAACAAAATAGATTAATATGTATTAACATAATTCCCACCTTATCTTTTCTTAGAGACCACGTATAAATTGGTTGAAGAAGATACATATCAGGAGCTCCATTGACTTGAAGGTCAAAATAAATAAAAATTAAAAAGAATAAAGACTCGTTTGGCTCTTCTATAGAATATTCTGCACGTAAAGACATAGATATTGCAGTAGTGGTAATAGAATTAATCAATGGTTAACATCAATCAATTTCATGTGAGGCATCATGGTCATGAAAGGCGTCTTAAAAAGTAGAAATAAAATATTGTCGTGGCATGTATGACTGAGTTATGCGATAAATTTCTAATTACGTAAGTAATACTTCTCGAATTTAGCAACACTGACAATCAACATCATTGGTGGAAATTATCATTAACAAATACGTGGATGGAAATTTTTTATTTATGCCGTATGAGAATTAATTAGTAGCTTGCTAATAACATGAACTAGCTTTGATTGATCAGACTCAGAATAGTACGTATATATTATATAATTTCTGCAGGGAGTTTTAAAACATAATATTTGACGGTTTTTCTTTATAACCATCAAGTGTTTTAAAATAATATTTGACGGTTATAATAAAAAACTGTCAAGTATTATAAAAATTAACGGTTTAAAGAAAAACCGTCAAGTTTACCTTAACAATACTTGACGGTTATAGTAAGTATTATTATAGAAAACTTGATTGTTTTTAAAAAACCGTCAAGTATTATCGAATGAAACTTGACAGTTCCTATTAAAACCGTCAAGTTTTCTCCCAACATACTATATTTGAAGGTTTTTTGTTATAATCGTCAAGTATTTAGCGTCAAGTATTTCTTATTCTGTAGTAGTGTTGGCTTTTCTTTTTAGAGATACCGTGGATTTGTTTGATTGGTTGCCACACACACACACATATCCCCGGAGCTCCATTGACTTCAAGTTCAAAAAAAAAAAAGAAGAAGAAAAAAGGAAAAAAAAAAGTTTCTACACGCAAGGACATAGATATATTTTGAAGTATGATTAGAGTAGGTGTCCCAAAAATATAACACAACTATATTAATAAATTTTATTTGTTTTCGAATATGTTTTCCTCTGATCCATACTTCAAGTCTCTACATTAAACTGTTTTTGGTTGAAACTCGGTTGAAACAATAATATGATGAAGGGGAACTAGGATGTGAGTGTGTGTGTGGGGCTTGCAACATAATTGAAATGCTGGGGAATGAGACTAACTTCAAAATAAACTCCAACAAGTGATGATGGGATAATCTTAATATCAATTAATTTATTAATTAACTAGAGTTTGGGTGATAACACCATATGGGTCATACTGATATGTGATTGGCCCGACCAGAATATCAATATATTAAAATATAAGTCGCTTCTGAATTTCTTTCAATTTCATTGAAATTAATATACCATGCATCTTTTTGATTGTTTGAGGAATATGTGTGTACCGACCTCGTTTGAATTGAAGGTCAAAAAAAAAAAAAAAAAAAAAAAAAAAAAAGCTCGTTTAACTCTTCTACATTTTATTCTACACGTCAAGATATAGATACTATAATTACTCTCAATTGAAGCATTCTGATCATGAAAGGTGACTAGAAAAGAAGAAATAAGAGGCTGTCGTGGCATGCATGACTGACTTGTGTCGTTAATTTCCCACGACGTAATTGGCACTCCATGAGTTTATCCTGACCGTCACCGTCATTTGTGAAAGAGATCATTGATGATTATGTAGTTGGAAATTTTAATTCATAGCGTATAAGAAGGTTGATTTCCCTTTTTCTTTTCCTTCTTCCTCATTAGATGAATACACCCATCAATCTTCTTCATTGTAAAATATAAAGGACGCTGAATTTCTTTTAATGTTATTGAAATTAGTATTAGTTTTATCTAGCAAAGGCTCGTGCCTTCAATAAAAGTTAAATTAATCATTCACATATATCATTATTTTTGAAGATATTGGGAAAATCCTTCCATGAATTTCGAGATTTCTAACAATATGGAAATTTGAAAACGTAAATGACACTCCTTGAATTGATCATCATATCACCATTATTTATGGACATTATTATTGATGATTATATGGTTGAAAATTTTTGTTCATGCCGTATAAGAAGGATATAGAGCCGGGAAAACGGGCCGAGCCCGTCGGGCCGGCCCTTTTAGGCCCTGAAATTATGAGGGCCGGGCTTGATATTTTTCTCTTAAAATGAAACATAAGCCCTGGAGGGCTGGCCCTGGAGGGCCGAGGGCTTAAAAGGGCCGGCCCTGGAGGGCCACGGGCCGGCCCTTTTAAGCCCTTTTATATTTTTTTATTTTTTAAATTTTTTTATATAATATTAATGTTATTAATTTTTTACATTGTTAATAATATTTCAAATATTTAGTTATTATTATTATTTTAAAAGTAAATTTAGTTTTAGATAATAATTTATCCAATTAAATTTTTAAAAAATGGGTTAATTTGGACTTTAATAATGATTTGATTTATATTATATGCGTTGATATTTTTAAACTATATATATTTGATAATAGAATATTTTTATACTTATATAACTTGTGATTCTATAATTTGAATTAGAAATTCATGAGTTTCAACAGCAATGTTTCTCACATTAAAGTAAAATAATAGTTAAATTGCAAAATTTAAAAATAAAATTCTCATAAAGAAGAAAAACTTGATATTTTTGTTACAAAAGAAAAGTATACTTATGAAAAAAAGTAATTAATTATAGTGATGATGAAGTTTCAAAAGATTAATAATAGTGTTTATTTATTGCACAATTGCATTATAGATAAAACTTTTAGATGTTGTTATCTTGTTAATGAATGTTTTAGATGTTCTTAGATGTTGATGAATATTTATATATGTGACTTAATTTTATTAATATTTATGTCTTTTATTAATAATTTCATTGATTTATTTTTATAAAAAATATGATAAATATAAAAAATAGTATTTTTTCTTAAACGGGCCAAAAACCCGCGGGCCGGCCCTGGCCCTGTAGCTTAAGGGCCGGGCCTAGCAAATTGGGATATTTTTAAAATTCCAGCCCTGGAGGGCCGGCCCTTTTAAACCCGCCAGCCCTGAAGGGCCGGCCCTGGAGGGCCGGGCCGGCCCTGATTCCCGGCTCTAGAAGGATATGAACTCCTAGTTTTATGGACCCCAATAAACACGGCTTTGACTGATCAGAATTAGAATAAGGGGCATTAATGTCAGCTTGATTGGTTGAGGAAGATATATATTCCGAGCTCGTTTGACTTAAAGGTCAAAAAACCAAAAAGACTCAGAAAAATAATACTAAATCCTTAATATAAAACCTAATTGAGTAATTTTAAGAGATTAATAAATTATATTTATTAATTTTTTCAAATTAATTTTTCTGACTTATAAACTTATATTTAATATAATAATACATATAAATATTTCAGAAAGATTACGTAGTATATAAAATTAGTCAAAGCCGTGTTCAGAAAGATTAAGAGTTTGGATTTTGTTATCTAGGCCACACAAGAAGAGGAACGTCCCTTTTTCTCCTTCAATGTAGTATATATTTATATCTTAAAAAAAAAAAAAATTTATCGTCAGTCTATGTACCATGTGAGAAGGTTCATCGTTTATCCCCTGAATTAATTGTCCAGCTCAGATCATAAAACAATATTTCCCTCTCAACCATAACTCATATAGTTTTGCGATATGTTGGCCATTAAATTGTTTGTTGTTGAAATTCAGGGTTGAGACAATAAGAGAAAATCACAAAAAAAAAAGACCTTGAAAATTGAAAACTTGCATATAGAACCTGTTCACAAAAATTATTGTCATGTACTTATCAATTTTTGTCAAAACCAATATTAATGTTGTAACAGGGTCCTTTTTTACAATTTTTCTATTTTCAATGGCTTTTTTTGCTATTTTTCCACACAATAATACGATAAATGGGAACTGGGCTATGGCTTGCAAAGTAATTGAAATGCTGGGGAATGAAATTCACTTCAAAATAAACTTAAGGAGGTGATGATGGTGAGATAACCATGATAATATTGACGAATGGGGTTATAAATATGGAAAATTTGCCGCGAAGTATCTATTGGAAGTATTTTATTACCTAGAAGTACGTGAATTTTAAGGGACCGAGGACAACTCATTCTAGCAAATACCCTTTCCATCCCTTTTTATAAGCAACAACCACCATTTCCCTCTTATCCATAAATATAAGCAATATTTTTAAATTGTCATCAATTTTTGTAGCAAATTTTCTATTTTACCCCATTAATGATTTATTTTAATACTCAATATATTTATTATCTTATTTTCTAAACCACTATCTCTCTCCATCACACATTCTCTCTTTTTTATAACTCTCTTTATTATAATAATTTTTTTATTCTCTTTTTACTCTCTCTCTCTCTCTCCACCTATAGATAAGGGTATTTTGGAGGAAGAAAAACTTTCAATTTCTATTCATTTATTTTCTTTAACTAACTTTTTGATATACATAAAGGAGTCCAAGGTTGCTTATAAAAAGAGACAGAGGGAGTACAACATAATTATTCTTCAATTATGTACAACCTATCTGCAACTCAAACCACCTCAAAATGATTTTTTTTATACTTAGTTATGAATTTTTAAAGTTAGATCAAAAATCTAGAATTATTAAATAAATAGTAACCTGAGAATTAAAATATAAATTTTTAATCTATGGGCTTAATTTATGATCTGTTTGAATCTTAACGCTTCTGAATACATACTAAATGGGGTAAAAGGACGGATGTTTCAGTACTCCTTGAATTTAACACATCATTGTCACCATCATTTGTGAAAATTATCATTGAGGATTATCGAAGATAACTGCCCTTAATTTGTCGCTTTAGGGTTACTTTAAAAATTAACCGAATTAGTGCAGTATAGTGCAAAATCCGAGTCGTATTCACTTTGAAGAGCCGAAAATGAAATTAAATCCTAATAAATAAATGCAAGTAACTTAAACTATAAAAAATGATTTTAAATTTGATAATTGCTAAGTAAACACCTTGAATTAAATTGAAATTAAAATTTTTTTTGTTTTTATATAAAAATGATTAAAATGAATGAAGACTGAAGAAATAAAAATAAAACACACAAATAATAATGATAATAATCAATCCTCCAATTCAACAACGCAAGCAATTCTCACTCCAAAAGATACAGGAGTTAAAATAATGAATTAAGAATTATAATTAAGCTTTTAATCCAACGACCGAGTCACCTCGAATTGCCACAAAATATTTTCCTAAAATCCCAACTTACTAACTGCAACCACAATAATAAAATGGGATTAAGGATGCTAAAAACAAATGCTTAATTAGAATTCTTAAATCCAAAACGACAGAATTATAGTTAGCAAAAGACAATATGATCCAAGATTCCAAGCGCCTTAGAAAATCACAATATATTAACTCCAAAATCAATACAAATGTCATAATCATAACATTATAATTGAAATTAAAGTTATAAACAGCCCAATGTCAAATGCTAAGCAATAATTCAGTCACAATAATCTCCAAATATAATCAGATTAAGCAATACAATTATCCCAACAATCAGAAAAACTATCCTAAGACCTAGGAATTGTTAAACAATTATTGAGTAAGAAATTAAAGCAACTAAAACTCCCCTTTGATGATCCGAGCTCCTGCCATTGTTGTTGAATTAGAGAATTATAGAACCTTAACCACGGATTGCCATGAGAATTGCTGTGATCAATATTCTGCTACAAGGCTCCATGGGGAAGACGGTGATCCTGGTGATTCTGTGGAAAGGAACAATTGGCCGTCGAACCCCCTCGTGCTCCTCTGTTCTGCGCCGTCGGCCACACTCCTCGCTGCCACCAGCAAGGTTCAACGGAGAAGAAGATTAATAGAGAACAGATCGAGCTCCTCTAATCCTTCCTTCCTCTCCCACGCCGTCGCCCTGTTCCTCTCTCTCTCTCTTTTTTTTTTCTCCTGCCGCCGTCCAGCTCTGTTCTGAATGCTCGCAGCCAAGTCGTTCTTTCTTTCCTTTTCCGCCGCCCCACGTTCCGCTTCGTGTGTGCGTCTCTCCCTTTGATGATAATAATATGTTATTAGTGGGTTGCGTTTTGCTCCCTTTTTTTTAAATTATTTTTTATTATATATATATTTTAATTTTTAATTTTATTCTTTTAAATCTTTCAAAAACCTACAAACAAAATTCAAGAATAAGGTAGTATTAATTGTCCTCAAAAATTAATTCGTTACAATTAAACCAAAATATGACAATTTTGCCCCTATAAAATAATAATTCAAAATAAAATATATTAAATCAGTTAACAATCAATTAAGGCTAAAAGGGACCAATTAAGTTGACAAAACCCATATAAAAGATATCAAAATATATAAAAATAATTGAGTTTGTCAATTATGCAGTTGTAAATTTTTAGTCACTCCGTGTGAGAAGGTTCATTTCATTTCTTCTTCTTCCTTCTTTGAACCAATTGATGAAAGATTATTTGAAATAATATCATCTTCTAACTTAAAATCAATCAATCGTTAACATCAATCATTCTCATTTAAAGCATTCTGGTCATGAATGGTGTCTAGAAAAGTAGAAATAAGAGGCTGTTGTGGCATGAATAACAGATTTATGTGATTAATTTCTAACAACGTAAGTGACACTCCATAAATTTATTATCCCCATCACCATCATTTATGGAAATTATTATTATCGAGGATGATGTGGTTGGAAATTCTTGTTCAAGAAGTGTGAGAAGGTTTGTTTCCTTTTTCCTTCGTCAATAGACCTATTGCTTATAAAATTAAATGTAAATCACGCTGAGTTTCTTCTAATTTTATAGTAACTAAAATTAATTTTATTGATCTCAGTCTCATGCCTTTAATAAAACTGAAATTAGTCATCCGCACATATCATTATTTTTTTTTAATTCTAGTGAAATACGAGGATCATACTTCATTAGCAGTAAGCTGATCTCTTTTGGGTAATAGGCAAATCTCTTCTTAGTAAATTTGCTTCATTCACAAGGTTTGTAGGAATCAAACATTTAATAGATATCAAAATAGAAGAAAAATATATATGAGATTGTGTTGCATTAATTTGTATATGAGTTTGATTGGTTGAGGAAGAGAGATCGTTTGAGTAAAGGTCAAAAGAAAAAAACAAAAAGAAAAAAGCTCATTTGACTCTTCTATTTATGTTCTGCCCGTAAAGACATGGACACGGTAATGAGCAGGCATTATTACTGCCATAAAAATACTAGACTATATTAATAAATTTTATTTTTTTCAAATATATGTATTACTTATAAAAATACTGTTAATAATACATGTAATAATTTCTGCTAGTATACTATTTTTTTTTTTCAGAATTCAAATTGCTTAAAAGAGACGGAGGGAGTACAACATAACTATTCTTCAATTATGTACAACCTATCTACAACTTAAACCACCTCAAAATGATTTTTTTATACTTGGTTATGAATTTTTAAAGTTAGATCAAAAATCTAGAATTATTAAATAAATAGTAACCCGAGAATTAAAATATAAATTTTTAATCTATGGGCTTAATTTATTATTTGCTTGAATCTTAATGCTTCTGAATACATACTAAATGGGGTAAAAGGACGGATTTTTCAATACTCCTTGAATTTAACACATCATTGTCACCATCATTTGTGAAAATTATCATTGAGGATTATGCAATTGTAAATTTTTATTCACTCCGTGTGAGAAGGTTCATTTCATTTCTTCTTCTTCCTTCTTTGAACCAATTGATGAAAGATTATTTGAAATAATATCATCTTCTAACTTAAAATCAATCAATCGTTAACATCAATCATTCTCATTTAAAGCATTCTGGTCATGAATGGTGTCTAGAAAAGTAGAAATAAGAGGCTGTTGTGGCATGAATAACAGATTTATGTGATTTATTTCTAACAACGTAAGTGACACTCCTTAAATTTATTATCACCGTCACCATCATTTGTGGAAATTATTATTATCGAGGATGATGTGGTTGGAAATTCTTGTTCATGAAGTGTGAGAAGGTTCGACTCATTTTTCCTTCGTCAATAGACCTATTGCTTATAAAATGTAAATCACGCTGAGTTTCTTTTAATTTTATTGATCTGAGTCTCATGTCTTTAATAAACCTGAAATTAACCATCCGCATATATCATTTTTTTTATTCTAGTGAAATACGAGGATCATACTTCATTATCAGTAAGCTGATCTCTTTTGGGTAATAGGCAAAAATCTCTTCCAAGTAAATTTGATTCATTCACGAGGTTTACTGGAATCAAAATATATATGAGATTGTGTCGCATTAATTTGTGGATCAGATTGGTTGGTTGAGGAAGATAGCTCGTTTGACTTAAAGGTCGAAAAAAACAAAAAGAAAAAAGCTCATTTGACTCTTCTATTTTGTTCTACCCGTAAAGACATGGACACAGTAATGAGTAGGTATTACTACCATAAAAATACTTGCCTATATTAATAATTTTTTTTTTCAAATATACGTATTACTTATAAGAATGCTGTTAATAATACATGTAATAATTTCTGCTAGTATACTAATATTTTTCAGATTTCAAATTGCTTAAAATTTATTTGATATCAAGTTATAAGGTATGTTAAATAGATACAAGCATATAATTTATTGAAAGTAAAATATAAGAATTGCTAACTTCATTGTTAAACTTTGAAAAAAACTTCCAGTTAAAATTTAGAAAAATGATATAAAAATTCAGGTGACGCCTTGCCTCTGGTCCCTCCAATTAATAATATTGCAAAGTTTCAAACTTCCTGAACACAGCTTTGACTAATGAGGATTAGAATAACATGCGTTGGAAAAATCCTTCCATGACTTTCCAAATTTCTAAAAATATGGAAATGACGCTCAATAGTTTTTCTTCTTCATTCTTTTTTCCGTCAGAAAATTAGGAGTAAGGATTTTTTAAAAATCAAAGGGGAACATCCCTTTTTCTCCATGAATAAATGTGTCTGTGTGTATTCGGGGAAAAAAAAAGAAGAAGCATTGTTATGGTCAGTTTATGTAGACGATTGTGAGTAGAGGACGTCTGTTTCACAACAGTTTTAGATGATTTATTGTTGCAGGTCTTTTGAGGGTGATAAGCACCTAGACTCATTGGATCTGGATTGTACAGATATAATGTGGATGATCTAGATTTAGGCATTTTAATTATTTATTTGCAAATAAATAATTATTTTTTTAAAAAATAGTTAAAGAATTATTTTTATTTTAAACTTTATACCCGTTAAAATCATTGTTTTACAAAATAAAAAAATAAATTTGGACATGTAAATCTGATAAAGTTGAAATGTTCATCACCACTTGAAATGTTCATCATCACCCAAACTCATTCCTTTGTTATTGTGTTCACTTATTAGAGACAGTACTGCTTTTTTTGTATGGTCTGGTAGTTTATCTGTCCTGATAGCTTCTGATGTTTGAATGACGCTATTCATTGTTGCTCTTTCTCTCCTTAAAAAAATAATACACGAGTTCTATAAATAAAAAAATGAAAAAATATATATGATATTTTCTCACAGTCCTAAACATAAAAGTTAAAAAAACTAATTTACAAATTCGTTAAGAAATTTTGTTTAGTTATTTGTAAAAAAGCATATTTATTTTCTTAAAATTTCCTTTGCATTGGGGACTACTACCTTAACAGAAAACCTTCTTAATATGTATAATTAATAGAGAGAATTTAAAAAAGTTATGAATTTAGGACACTAAATGAATTGATATTATATTTAGAATCAAAAGAGATTCTACTAACTCTTATTTAAAGATGATATCAACTAGACGCAAAGTTATTAGCCCTGTTTGTTTGAATTTATTATTAATATTTGTGTCATATTTTGAAAGGTAATTTTATACTTAATTTAATGCGAAAAAAATGTGCATAATGCAAAAAATTATTGAAAAAGGAAGAAGCAAAGTCACATATTTATTGTATTAAGTAAAATAAATTTGATTCTGGCACAAAAATGTTTAACTTATTATCTTTGTAAGTTGAACCATCATTATTCGCGTGGGCAACTGTTCCATAGTTAATTATAAGACCCATGGCCATGATGAGTCCATTATCTTGAGTTTATTAAATAGAATAGCTTTTAATGTAATTGATTTTTCAGAGTGGTATCTTCTTTGCCATCCACCTAGGTTGCGCAGAAAATATATGATGTTAAAAGTTGTAAAATAATATACAAGTGTTCCACTCCACCGAGGGTGGATATAATGTCGTGGTTTTCATGATACCAAATGTAAAGTCAAAACTCGCCAGCAAGATGAGAATTTTTGCAACTAGCATGCAGGGTTGCATTATATTAGTTGTGTATTCACGAGATTGAGAGAAACAAATGTAACTTTAAGAAATTTTTTTTGAATAAAAAATTTTGAAACCTTTGAACTTATCAACATTATAAATAGTTTCTCCAGATTGATCATATATTGCAATGCACAACAATAATCCAGCGGATGAATCTTATTATCATGGTGTAACAATTATATAGTAGTAAAAAAAAAAAATTTGTTTACCAAACGGCCATCTTACACTGAGTCTTTTTGACCATTCTTTCCTCTGTCAAATTTGAAGGGGAGGAACCCTGTGTCCGCTTGTTTAGTAGCCACGTCTCTCCAAATTCTTCAACGCCATCCTTCCTCTGAATTTAGTATGTCTTCCTGCCATTCCCGAGCCACGCATCCGCAGCAGTTGGTCTCTCTTCTACTCAAAGACGCATCAAACCACCAAGCTGCCCAGCAGGGCCACTGTCATATCATCACCTCTGGGATGCTTCTGTACCCTTTTTATTGCGCCTCTTCCTGTTTGCTTCTCTTCAACACTCTGATTCGCTGTTACTCTCTTGGCCTCTTTCTTGAAGAAGCTGTTAGGTTTGGTATATCTTCCCTAAACTGCCATGCATTTCTGACTTATTGTTCCTTTGATAGCTATACTAATGCCTTCCTCTGTCATGCCTGTGCCAATTCAAACTGCGCTCACCTTGGAATGCAGATTCATTCTGTCATATTCAAAGTGGGTTTTCACTTTCACTTATATGTACAAACTGCTTTACTTCAGATGTACTCAACCTGGGGTCTCTTAATCGAAGCGGCGCAAGTGCTCGACAGAATGCCTGGAAAAAATAAAAAAATAAAAAAATACTGTGTTTACATTACTGGTTTGATTAAATGCGGTGAGTTTGACCTTGCCTTGTCATTATTTTATAAAATGCCAGTTCGGAGTGTTTTTCTCCTGGACAATTATTATGGATGGATTCACACGCATGAATAAGCCTAGTAAAGCATTGACTACGTTTAGGGAAATGGTTATTTGAGATAACATAAGACCAACTGAAGTGACTCTTCTGACCATTTTCCCAGCCATTTCAAATCTTGGGTTCATTGTGATTTGTCAATCAGTCCATGGCTATGCGGAAAAGAGAGGCTTCAGTGCCTCTGATATACGCATTATGAATTCACTGATATAATCTTATGCAAAATGTGGATGCATAGCAAGTGCAAGCAGATTCTTTGCGGAGATATCTGCTTACAAGAAAAATTCGGTATCATGGACATCAGTGACCTCAGGTTTTGCAATGCATGGTCTGGGAAGAGAGGCTGTAGAGTATTTTGAAACCATGGAAAAGGCTGGGATCAAGCCAAATCATGTGACGCTTTTGAGTGTTTTAAACGCGTGTAGTCATGGAAGATTGGTGGAAGAGGGGCTCAAGTTTTTCCATAAAATGGCTAATGATTGTCAGCTTCTGCCAGATATCAAGCACTATGGCTGTCTAATAGATATGCTTGGAAGGGCAGGCAGGTTGGAGGAAGCTGAAAATATTGCTTTGTAGGTACCTCCTGAGGTTGGCAATGTCGTGATTTGGTGGACACATCTAGGTGCTTGCAATTTTCATGGAAATGTTGAAATTAGTCAGAGGGTGATGAGGAGAATACTGGAGATGGAGAGAGAATATTCTGGGGATTATGTTCTTATGTCCAATATTTTTGCTGGTTTTGGACGGTTTGGAGATGCTGAGAGGTTAAGAAAAGTAATGGATATGAGAACTGCTTTTAAACTTCCTGCCTACAGTTTATTCTAAATGCTATAACATTTCTATTTAAAACAGACAGGCAATTTCGCTATAAAAGATATTCAGAATATGCTTAAGGCATCAAATTGTGGTAATGCACATTACTGTATTTGTTTTGTTTCCTTCGGGTTTTTAACTGTCTAGAGCATATAAAAAGATTGTTTGGAGTTGTCATTTACGAATTTTCAAATGTGTTTGTGCTCCACCTACCAAACCTCAGTGGCTTCTGCGTGAAAGACTTCTGTCTGATTTTAGGAATACAAAAATAGAAACTATTTACGAAGTTCCCACATATGAATCTAACTTGATAGCCTATCCAAAGCAGCTTGGTGTCTAATGTATGTCCGACAGTGATACCTGGGGCTTTGGCATATGAGTGCTTCCTGGACTCACAAGTATTCCAATATTTCTTTTAACTCTAGATCTTCCATTCCTTCCTGGGATCTTGACAAGGTTTTGCTGAAAGCGAAATTCTGCGTTGTTTCTAACTTAAAATATCCGTTTCTTGTGTTTTTTCTTTAATTAACTAATGCCTTCCACATTTATGAAACATATCTCAGTTTGGATAAATCATATACGTCAATATACATTATTTTAATGTATGTGATGGAGTAGTGCTCTGTTTTGACATTTTGAGCTTCTGAATTTTGCCATTCGAATTTCTGATTTCTACCGTCTGGTTTTACCTTTCTTTCAAAGCCAGCCAAAAATTTAATTCATGAGTTCCAATTCCCTTTATTGGAAGTTTAATATCTAATCTCTTTCATTCCTATTTTCTGTGATGTCATCCTCAGTTGAAGGGCTATGGTTCAATTGCAAGTGAGAACTGCGGATCTTCTCTATGCTTTTCTTCATTGTAAACTAAAAATGACCTGAAGTAGCAGAGATCTGGAAGTGAAGCAGAGCAAGGAAACACATCCTGGCCAGAATTTGTGCCCACAAGTGGACCTGATAAAACCGGGAAGATGGATTATATACGTTACGGAGGGCATATCTTAATTGGTGTTCGTGGTCCAAGAGCGGATGCTGCAACACTGAGAAAGCAATTGATTGAGTTTTGCGATCAGAAGCATATGCTTAAGCTTGATAATGAGAGCCTCCCTATAGAACATATCACTAAAGGCATAATGTTCTTGATCATGTATTATGCAGGAGGGTGGTCTATCCAACCCTTCGATACACTGCTACTGGTGGCAAAATCATCAGTGAAAAGGGTGTAGGAACCCTTTTATCAGTCACCGCAAGTTTAAAGCAATGCATTAAGCAATTCAGAAAGTTGAACTTTCTCAAGGGAGATAGAGACCCAGATCCACAGCCTTGTTTTAGAATGTTTCATGCCACCAAGCTCATACCAATGCTCAAATAAACAAGTTTTTGTCAACCGTGGTTGAATGGTACAGGTTTGCAGACAATAGGAAAAAGGTTGTTAACTCTTGCTCTTACATAGTACGAGGTTCTATTGCAAAGTTATATGCTGCCAAATACAAGCTCCGTTCACGAGCAAAAGTATACAAGATGGGTCTTGTTGAATCAATTGATGGCTTCCAATATACTAGGATGTCTCTTGTGCCTGAGACGGACTACACTCAATTTCCAGGTAATTGGATACCTGACCATGAAAAGCCATTGCTAGAATATATATAAAACTTGAGGATCCGAAAACTTTGAAGGAAAAAAGGAGTTCCATAAAGGAACAAGGCGTTGTTTCACCTCAGGACTACATTTCTATGCTTCTTTGGAATTACAAAAGAAGTTCTTTCTTGGTAGATCAGGTTTCCTTAATACAGAGTGACGAAAGCATTACAAAAAGCAATGGGCAATTGCCGGAAGGGTCCGACCAGGGCAGACATATTGACGTAAGCAAAGAAGAGGAAGATACTGATGAAAGGATCGATGAAGCACGGATGTCACAAATGGTTTTGTAACTCTGTAATTTTTATTTAGTAATCTATAACACGTCCTTATTCCCCCCCCCCCCCCCCCAAAAGAATGTTTCAAGAAATTTTGAGTCTCAAATGGCAGAAAACTTGACACTGCTTTTTTTTTTTTTTTAGGGTAAAGTTTTCAAACTATGTTTAGCCTGGTCCATATATGATGATTATCGGTGCATTTGTAGATTATCGGTCCATATATGAAAATTTATATTGTTTTATATAAGTTTATAATTAAATGATAATATTTTAAAAATAGGATATATGTCTATACGTGATTAGTAGAGAACTTGACATAATAAATATAAAAAACTTAACGTAAGTATGATCATATATATACACACATATTGATTGTCGCATAAACAAACAAGCCACATTGCATGTATATCCGAAGATGATGATCAAGTTGGGGAGAATGAAAATTTTTCTTCATTTTTTTTTAAGTGAACAACAAAATATGCCTTTGTCGTGTTTGATACAAAATCTCCAAAAGTAAAATAAATAAAATAAAAATTATCTTGCTATGACTTGTGATTAATATTTTTTTCAAGAATTTTAATTATATTCCATATTAATATAATGGTAGTTGTAGAAACAAACAGGCACAAAATATCTATCTTTATAAAAAGTACAATTGCTACGAAGTACTAAGTAAGGAACATAATTACTCAAAAATTTCAATAACAATAGAGTAGATTATAATGATAAATTTCATGATAGTGAATGACAATTACTCACTTGTCATTAGGCTTTACTAGTAATTATTTTCTTTCATTAGGATTTCATTGTGATTCTCTGTTCTTATAAAATTAGTGTTGTTAAATAAATTAATTTCCGAGAAAATGATAGTTTTTTTGGTTAAATATCCAGATATTCATATTTGTAACTTTAAGTGACATCAACTGTATATAACTTAAAATAGCACAATAGCCTCCTACTTACGCCTGGGATGACTCTGCGTATCTTTTTAACATCTAACTTTGTTTCATGTATTTTTATATAAAATCTAAAAAATAAACTATGCTATCATAACATATAAATAACGTAATTTATTTTATTATAAATTAACACACACATGCATACACACATTTACATATAATATTTGAAAAATCTTTGGCGGCCGACAAAAAAAAAAAACAGAAAAGGTCATGCTCTACAAAAATTATGGTATAGTTTTTCACAATTCTTTTTAACCCCCCAAAGTTTTCCACAATTCTTATAATTAACTCGGCTCGAACTAGTTTTATACTCTCTTCATTCTAAATAAAGGAGCTATTTGATGGACTTTGTTTTATTTTCATCTTAAGCATAAAATTTAATCTCTTATGCCTCCCAAATTGCACACATTTAATTTAATTTGCACTATTAATAACGATAATTGTGAAGGAGATTTTTTTTTTGCCAACTTGAAGGAGATGCATTTTAAAAAAACTAATATGCCTTTTCTACGTACTATTTTTCTCAATCGATGTAAATTTATGTCAGTTCCTTTGTATCTAAACTGGCTTACTTAATTTTTTTAATCCAATCAAATTAGTTAAATAAATTTTAAATTAAGGTACCAATTTACCAACATAAATTTACAGAGGTGATTAATTTATCAATTTTTGTTATGAGGTGATGAGAGGAGCATGCGTTTTCTATTTATCACATTCAACTTTGTCATATACTAGTTAATATGCTTTTTATAAATTTAAAAAAATGGATTAAGTGCATGGCATTATGAGTTAAAAACTCCACATGACTCCTCACCCGCTCCATTAAAAGTTTGGGGTTGGCTGAGGGAACACGAAAATATTGAGACGCGCATTTATCTCTTCCTTTACACTTTTCAGATATCAATATGATTTATAGGGTTGGCTGATTTGTCTCCTAAAAAAAAGGGGGGGGGGGAGTAGAGAGATAGACGAAAGAAAACAAAAGGGCAGGAAAATGATGGGACTGATCTCTAATCCCCTTATCATCATAGGATATTATCTTTAAGGTTGTAATTTTCAAATTGAATGATTGGTAATGAGTCAATGATATGTGATTATCATCATAAAATTATGCATTTTATCTATCCCCTACATTTAAAATCTGCGATCTATAAATATATATTAATAGAATGATATTTTATGTCAGTTCCTTTGTATTAGTTACTTTTTGAAATGCCTAATTTACAAGTGAGATTTTCAATGGTTTGACTCTCCAATTTCCATTATTGAAGTTAGAAGAGCTATCTCTCCCTCCCTCCCTCTCCCTTTCTCTCCACTTGTAATGCTCCTCGCAGCCAAGTTGGTTTTTTCTTTATAGAAGACAAAATCATATTATAATAACAATATCATGACACAATACAGATATAGAAAGTGAACAAGAATGAGAATTAAAAAGCCTATAAAAAAATGTTGGTTGAGTTGTTCAAATTGTGACGTCCGAAAAAGAAGCCGGCCTATCATATAACATATGCCTCAAATTAGAATTAGAATGATTCAATTGAATGAATTAATGCAGATAACCTCGAGATTTAATCTTCGTGAAGAAAAAAAATTCATTTTTTTTTAAAACCCAACATAAATTAGCAGCACAAAAACATTGAATGAGAAAGACATTATAACCTGTATATAGACCACCTGTCCCATATAAACTGCTGCAAAGGTAATCCATTAAAAAAAAATAGAATTAATATCATTGTTGATCCTTATAGCTTTATTCAATTTTGGTTTTGGTTTTTATAGTTTCAAATCGTTGGTTTTAATCTTTATAGTTTCACAAGGATTTGATCTGATTTTAAGTATAGGGCACAGAAATCTTAATTCATTAAAAATATAGAGACCATTTGTTAAACTCAAATAAAAAATTTATGAAACTATAGAAACCAAAACTAACGATTTAAAGCTATAAGGACTAAAATCAAAGTTGGATCAAATTATGAAAACTAATAATGACATTAATTCATAAAAATAATAGCATCAAATGAGAAGATCCGTTTGGAAAATGTGATACTTTAGCCATCAATCGATATATATATATATATATATATATATATATAGTTTTCCTCAATTTTGAATTAGGTCTTTTAAGGTTTTTTTATTTTTATTGGATCCTTTAACTTTCTGCAGTTTGAACCTTTGAACCATTGATCCCTGCCGTTAAATAAGTATTAATACCGTTAAATACTTCCCGTAAGAAGCGCCGAACGTCTTAAACATCTTCTCTACTGACCCGGGCGACTTTGTTTGGAAGTCTATTGCTTGACCCGCCTCTTGCCAAAGGGATAGCTCTCGTTATATGCATATAATGATTAGATGATAATTACAGAGATTCTGCGGTCATATATTATAAAATTATATATATAGTGAAGACTCTGAGAAATCTGTAATCGATTCTTGAAGGCACGGGGGACTGCAATAGTACTCTAGATCATTATTGGTAGCCTTTGTGTTCCTAATGAACACTTTTAGTCTACTTTGTTTTTCTATTACCAAAACAGGGGAAGCTTGAAAAGAATGGTCAGTACAATAATATGCAAATGACATAATATTCTATTTTACTCTCAGATTCCTACCGTTCAGATTCTCACTGCTTCCTTAAATAAATAAATAACGAATGGAGGAATTACAATAAATAGGAGCAAATGTTGCTCTCAAGTGTTGCACATAGAAGCGGAAGAAATAGGAGAGACAATGTCAAGATAAGCATTGGTCGCTTTTGAAGGAAAGGGATTGGATAAGACGAGACTGAGTCTAAATTATCCGTTCGAGACTTTAAATGAAAAGAATCACAGTAGAAATGAGGATCTTGTAATTTTTGTTTTTGAAAAAGAACAAAACATGTGGAAGGGGTGATATATAAAATGTAGAAGTGTTGGTGATTACTCCCCAACTACCTAACCCAATCAACCTCATTCGACCTCGTCACAGCTTGTCTCTGGTATTGTCGTTCGAAAGCTTTAGAACTAGACCCACAAAACGATGTTCGTCTCATGTTCCTGGCTAATGCACGCATGAGACGTGATAGATTCAACCCTCCATTACCAAAAGGGTATTATGGGAACGCCGTGGTGTTTCCGACGGCGGTTTCGACCGCCGGAAAACCCTGTGAGAGGCTGTTGGAGTATGGTTTGGAGGTGGTTAGAAAAGCAAAGGATGCAGTGAATGGCGAGTATTTTCACTCTGTGGCTAATCTATTAGTGAGTAGAGGACGACCTAGTTTCACAACAGTGAGGTCGTTTATTGTTGCAGATTTTTCTCGTCTTGGATTTAAAGATGTTGATTTTGGGTGGGGCAAGGCTGTGTATGCTCTTCCTGCTTTGAGTGGGCTTGGCACTTTTCAAGGGTTCACTTTCTACGTTGGATATACGAATAGTAAAGGTGAGGAAGGAAGGATTATACCTATTTGCCTGCCGCCAGAAGGGATGGAGAAATTTGCCAAAGAGTTGGATCTCATTCTTAACGATGTTGACCAATCTGCCATTGATGGTTAATGCGTAGATGCGTGCAAAAATGCCGTCAAGTATTTGCGTTGTTATTGTGTTTATATATATGTATATGTATATGTATGCACGTCGTATGTATGTTCATGTTTGTTTATGATGATGTCCGTTGTAATGCATTGAAGCTGTTTTGCAGTAGCACACCCATGAAGTACGGTAGTAGAAAGTGCCTTTATTACTATGGGAGTTTTGCTTAGCAAACCATAATTTTCCAGTGAAATTGTTGCTAGTTATGTTAGATTGAAGTTTACCAGCAGAAATCCCAATCTGATTCTGTGACTGGTGGTTGATGGGATGATGATTGAACCAGACGCATACTTTTGATCAGCTTGAAACGGTTTGGTTGCTGGTAATCGGAGTGATGGGATATGGAATCATGACTAATTATAATTTTTGATATTTCATATATTTATCATTATTAGAAACAATGATTAAAGAACCGGACCGGACCGGACGGTCGGACCGGTTGAACCGTCACCCGGACTCGTTAACGGCTCGGTTTGGACCAAAAAACCGTTCACATAGTTGAGCCGGATTGGACCGAAGTTGAGCCGTTATTAAGCCGGAAACCGGAGTTGGACCGGGAACCGGAACGGTTTTCAGAAAACCGGACGGTTTTTTAGCCTGACTGAAAAATACTAAAAAAATTTTAAAAAATAGAAGAAAAATAAAAAAATTGATCCCCTTAAATATCCTAATATATTTTTAGACTAGTTATAACCATATAGTATTATTTCATTGAAAATTTCATATATTGTGGTGTTAAAATCGTGAGTCGCTAGTCTTTTTGTTTCGATATTTGATCTATCTTTTAAAAAAATATTTTGATTTGAATGAATTGATAATTTGTAATATCATTAAATATTTTAAACATACATAAAATTAAATATATAAGGTTTTAGTCCATTTTCAATGATTTTATTATAATTTTAGATTATTTAAATGCATTTCTAAATTATTTAATAATTTGATATTTTTCATATATACTAATTATATGTATATAATATTTTTTAAATTAATTATTGCGTCACCGGTCTGACCGAACGGTCCGACCGATCCGACCGATTGAACCATGACCCGTTGATCTTTCCGGTTCGACTTCCGGTCCGGCTTTTAAAACATTGATTAGAAATATTTGGTTTTAATTTTGATTGATTGCTATCTTGTATTATTAATTATCATTTTCATTTGATTTTAAGATTTCTAGAATATTATGCATTTAATTTCTAGAGTTAGATTGAGGCCTATAAATAGAACCTCAACTTATTTGCGTTGTACACATGTTTATTTTAATAAGCATATTGTTAAGTTTCTCCTCCTCTGAGTTCTCTTCACCTTTTATTCTTTTGATTTCTCCCTCCTTTCTTGCCGTCCTCCTTTCCCTTCTCTTTTCCTCTTTTCTCCGGAGACATTATTGCTTCTGTGTATGGTCAGTTTGGTCATCCATATATGCCTGGGGATGAAGCCCTCCGATGTCAACAACTTGTGAAAAGAAGAAAATATCTGACCAAGTAAGGCTTTAAAAGTTTGTCCCATAATCGCTACTACCTTTGTTGTTTGATCCATTATCTTTGAAAGTAGTTTGATCCATTAGTCAATGTTAGTGGATAATTATATTGTCACACCTCAAAAATTTAAGAGTGACCAGCACAGAATATGAGAAAACTCATATTCCTAAAGCCTTAAAACATATGAATAAACACTTGCCATAATAATTATAATAACATTCATATAGAATGAATCTCCTGTAATCAAGATATAAGGCCATTAGTAGAACTTCGCAAATAATTCGCAGGCACGACACAAAAGAAGGACCTCTCCTCAACAACAATACAAACATATTCATATACTTAAAATAATAAATATAGGCAAGGGCCTGCCTGTCGATTGTGTGGAGGATCTAAAACCCATAAATAAATAATTACATAAATGTAACTTAGTTTTACATCAATTAGCAGTTGTCTTAAGCTTTGATCAGTAATGAGAGTTAGTTAAAGGTGCAAGGTTAGCAGTGCCATCTAAGGACAAAATAAATTTTAGTAGTGAATAGCATCCCGTTAATAAGAAAAAGATAAAACAAATCCTAAAATAATAACTTATATAAATACAACAAGATAACTAACCGATTTACGATTTCTTTTTCTAAAAAAATCATTAAAACATGGAATATATATAATTATAAAACATTTTCAATATACAAAAATTTACAAGGTATTTTAACAACATTTTTCTGAAACCAAATCACGGATAGTGTTGAAAAACATTTTTCAACGGAGGACTTCAATAGAACAAACAAGCATGGACGCACAGTCCACGAGAGTAAGTAACCAACAAGCGCGGCTGGAGCCATGAGCACAAGTATAGCTGAAGCTACGAAACAATCGTGGGAACAATACCCACGAGTATCAAGCGAGCTTGATATTTAACATGGCGCACCAATACAAGCACAGCTGTAGCCATGAATAACAAGTGCAGGAACAATGCCCACGAATGACAAGCATGGCTAAAACCACGAATAACAAGTGAGCTCGATATTACCATGGCACGTCAAGGGCTAACAATACTGCTGTTAATAACCAGCGTTCTGTATTCAGTTCTCACAAAAATCATTTTCAAGCATGCATGGGGCCAATTATCATCAATAAACAAGAATCTTTTCTATCATTGAATATATGTGGAAAGAATATTTTATAACAAAAGACCCCAGCATAAAAGTTCACAAAATCTCAAATATTTTCCTCAAATTCCATCAACGAACAAAAATCATCTTTTCGAGTAATAATAACTCAAGCAAGAGCATTTCAAGATGAAAAAAAAAAAAAAGAAATTTACAATATAGAACAAATAGAAACGATTAGTGGTACAAACCAAATGAGGTTGTTTTGATGAAACAATACTTGAAAAATAGGAGGTAACCAGATAACAATAAAACAAATAAGAAAATATCATTTATAAAAACCTATTTATGGGATGCTATTCACACTTTCATTATACTTCAAGATAATCCTTATTCTTTACTCTTACAATCGTGAATAATAATATGCCGCATAAGCCCTTTAGCACGATGATTTTGGCAGCCAAGATACACCATCTTAATCCTCAATTTGCAACAATTTAATATAGTAAGAGAACTTGAATCTTAACCTTTCTTTTTCTTTTTCTTTTTCTGCAAGTACTAAAGTTACAAATTCGAATAATGATTGAGTTTTATCACCCTTGAATATTAGCTAAGTAACCGAATGACACGAGTTGGAAATATAACATCTTCTACTTTCCCTTTGGGCGAAGCATTTTGTCAGCCATGAGTGTCCCATCATCCCCTTCATGAACTTGAACGTTAATTAAGTTTCTTTCGCCCTTCTATGGCATAAGCCTTAGCTTTCTGGCAAATTTTACTAGCCTCCCAATCCAATTCTTCTCGTGAACATTTAACAAACACTTCAAGTGCATTCCACAATTCAACTCCTAACCCTCGCACAAACCTGAAACTTAAACCAATTCAATTCATACATTCTTTTATCAACCAAAACGCTCTATTATTATATAGAATACTTGCCTCTGGTTCAATTTAGTACACACTCTTCACCGTTATACCTCACAATAAATCATTTCTATCCACCACACAATTCGTCAAACACCTTGGGCGCATGCATTTAGTACAAAATTAAATGAAAACATGGCAGTCCGTAAATAATCAATCACGCAAATCTCAACTAACCCATCAACCTCACAAAATTTTCTGCCTCAATTCATTAACCAGACCCAACTTGCAACGGAGAGAAATCATGATTTGAAAAGAAACCAAGGCATGCAAAGGATATCTACCTACTTCAATCGGACACCCCCACCACCATCTTCCATTAACCGTATTCCCAATTCCTTGCTTAAACCACGCGGATAGCATGTACCACCAATTCCTCTTCACCCTGGTTCCAGAAATTTCTTTGCCCTTTTCCTCCTCCTTCTCCGGTTTCTCATCCCCTGCTAGCTGAAACCAAAGCCCAGTGAAAATAATAGTTATAACATCCTCCCAAGCAGGCTGCAAAAGTGACGCCACTTACCTTCAAATTGGGCCCAAAATGGGCTCTTATCACTCTTTTATCTCAGACTCTATTTTGGTGTTCTCCTTGCTCAACTTGGAAATAAATTCCATAATTAGTTGTTTGGTAAATTCCTAATCAGGAAAATTGTCATATTTCTTTCTTTTAAAAAAAACCCTTTCATATGATAATTCTTCTTACATTTATTGGATTCAATATGGCCGCATATAACTTCAATTTTTTTTGGGAAAAGTAATAATAATAATAATAATCTTTTCTAAGCCCAAAAATTAATTTGAACTTAGAACTTCCATTTATTGGAAGTAACTATTCCCGTTAATTCACTCCAATCCTCAAATAATTATTCCCCACATTTTCTAATTATTTAAGGCCTTTAAATAATTTAAATTATGTAATTTTGGTTGGAAAAAGCCCAAATATAGGCTCCTCCTATTGTTGGGCTACAATAATTAGAAAAAATTACTAACCAACCTTTCATACGTATACATTAGGGCTATGACATATGTAATGAACATAATGGTTAAAAGGAACCGTACTTTTTCTTTGCCAAGAAATAGAACCACATATGACGAAGTTGCTCATTTGACATTAAACTCTGCAGTGATTCACAAAACATCTCACTCAATATGGATTAGGGAACTTCGTAACAACTGACAAGTGACCTAGCTTTCATCTTACATCAAAACATAAAGAGAAAGAAATATAAACAAAACAAGAGAGTAACGTAGAAGATCGAGCAGATCCAGTCTTGCTTGCTCATAATTCACCATCCCAAAATAGTCGAAACCTCGCCACCAATATTATTTTTTCTGCAACTTTCTCCACCCATCTTCGTAATCAAGCAAATTCATCACAAATTCTTAAATTATATGAAGTACATATAGGCTTAGATATAATTCACATGTGTCACATGTTAACAGCAATTCACTAATTTGTTACAATGTGCTTACTCTTCAACTAGCATGAAGGGTTGCATTATATAGCAGTTGTATGTTCACACGAGATTGAGAGAAACAAATGTAACATTAAGAAATTTGTTTGAACAAAAATATAAAAAAAACTTTGAACTTATCATCATAGTAAATAGTTCTCAAGCTTGATCATATATTGCAATGCACAAAAATAATCCAGCGAATGAACAATCTTATTATCTAGGTATCATAATTATATAGTAAAAAAATTGCTTGCCTGTTAGTCTTTGTGGAATCTTCTCTCTATCTTTGCCTTCAAAATAGCAACTTGAACATAAATCCAGTTGTACATGTTTTCAAAGAAGTGAAAAAAGGAATGCCGCCAAGACTTTTTAAGAATTAAAGTCTCACAAACTCCCCAAAACCCAGTAATGAAACCAAAAGCCATGCTCACATAAAACGCAAAGCTTATGAGATTATCATCTCCATCTGTATCAATGTCATGAGCGTTGGGATTCAGATCTGAACTCCCATCTCCTGGACATCTCTCTGTAAGTGGGGGGCCACAAAGCCCCTGGTTTCCTGTATAACTGGAGGCATTGAAGGATTGAAGTTGGGTGCCAGTTGGAATTTTTCCTGATGAATTGTTGAAGGCCAAGTTCAATATACTAAGAAAACTCAAACTTGAGAAGCTTATAGGAATTTCACCAGAAAGAGAGTTGTATGACAAATCAAGTGATTCCAACTTTTCCATTTGACCCATCTCAATGGGAATGGATCCTTTCAAATGATTTCTAGACAAGTTTAGGGAAGCCAATGCCACAAGTGCAGCTATGCTATTTGGGATTTCTCCTGTTAAGTGATTGCAAGAGAGATCAATGGTTTTCATGAATCGAAGATTCTTACTGTACTCAACATATTCTCCTTTCCATGCCAATGTTGCTTTGTCCGTAAAGGATGATGTAGTAAAGCTTCCAAGAATATCATAAGAAATTCCTTGGCTTATGGATGTCATATTTGACATAGCATTCAAATTACCAAAGCAATGAGGTATATTTCCTGTTATGTAATTTTTTGAGAGATCTAAGATTTGAAGATGTGACAAATTACACAAATTTGTAGGAATGCTTCTGTGAAGCCTATTTGCTTGCAAACGTAAGCCAACCAAATTGTGCAAGTACTGCCCTGTCCATGATGGCAATTTTCCAGTCAAATTATTCTGTCCGAAATCAATGAACTGCAAGTACGAAGAATTCATTGAAGATGGCAAATTCCCAGAGAGCTTATTGTTATTCAGATGGATAATTTGAAGATTGTTCAAAGTACCAATTGAATTTGGTATTGCCCCGTAGAAATGATTGTTTTCCAATCTCAGAACGGCCAAGTAAGGAAGTTGTCCCCACAGTCAGGAAGTTTTCCCGACAAAAAGTTGCATGAAATATCAAGCTGATATACACTTCCTTGAGCAGTTGCACAGATGAAAGATAAGGTTCCTAAAAACATACTGTTTGAGAGGACCAACGCCATTGCACTTGTTGGTAAATCTGGTATGGGACTGGACAGATTGTTGAAGCTCAAATCCAAAACATAATGATAAAATTTCAAGATTGATTTTGGTAATTCCCCATAAAGTTTGTTATGGGAAAGATTCAAGTAGTTGAAAGAAGATAGCCAAAGCCATTGAGGAATTGAATCAGAAATTGACGCATCAGAAATCTCCAACGCGTGAAGCTCCCTTTGATACTTCAACCAGCTGGGAAAGTGGCCACCAAAGTTACACGATGCTGCTATAAAGTCCTGCAATTGAAAAGGTGGCACCCAATGCGAACTGAAGTTGAAAAAAATCGTATTTTGCGACACACCTAAAACTGTCAAGTTAGAGAGAGTTGAAAGATGTGTTTCATTAATGACAGAATTCAACCTATTGTTGGACAGATCTAAGTACTCCAACGATGCAAGTCCAGCAAACGTCGGCAATGACCCTGTTAAATTGTTATAACTCAAATACAATTTGGAAAGGTGAGCTAAGTGCCCAAATGATTGTGGAATTGACCCATGAAGACTAGTGTTCTTAAGACTTAAAGTCACCAGATTTGAAAATCTTGAAAAATCGGGAAATGGTCCGCTTTTAAAAGGATTGTCACTAAGGTCGAGAGTTTGCAAATTGGATAGATTTTGCAGTCCACGGGGAATAGTGCCACCAATTGAAGCACCCGAAATAGTTAACTCTCTTAGTTGACCAAGTGAGCCAATGCATTCTGGAATTTTGCTCCCTTCGAAATTGTTTCCATCGAGATACAAGTAAGTTAGATGCTGCAAATCACATAATGAGGAATCGATATTACCTCTCAATTCCTCGGAATCACCATAATGGACAAGATCGAGCTTGATAACATGACCAGTCAAATTACTGCATACTACTCCATTCCACTCACAGCAATCAGCTTCACTTTTCCAGGTGGACAACCTGCCGCCCCCATCAACGAAACCATCTTTTAATTTGAGAAGAGCTTCCTTATCTGTCACTGCGCAACTGATGTTTATATTGGAACATCCTGCACACCAAAAGAGATATAAAACTCGAACAAGCCAAAAGAAATTGAACTTAGAGCTGAACATGATGATGAACTTGCTTGGTATTCTTTTCATTTGGATATAGTAAGAACAGGGAAGTCGCCTTGTGGATTTGGAGTTAATGATCCTTGGGCCATTTACAAGCGAAAAATTGACCATGTTTTTCAAACAATTTTATTACAGACGGTAGAATTATTCTCATCAATGTGATAAAAATTAATAATTCCATATATAGATGAATATTTTTCTTTTGTGAAAAAGCACTATAAAATTCTTATTTAAAGTAAAAACAATTGACGATAAAAACATTCTTATCATTTAATTAATTTGATAAGTCTAAATTTTCTATTAATAAAGCAAATTGTTTGAGTCAGCTGATGAAAATTTATTTGAAATAATTATTTAATTTATAACTTCAAATTAATTAATCAATAGTTAACATTAATTAATAACTCTCATTTGAGGCATTCTGGTCATGAGAGGTGTCTAAAAGTGATAAAAAGAAAAGGTTGTCGTTGCATGCACGATTGATTTGTGCCGTTAATTTTGAACAACGTAAGTGACACACTCATCTAACATCACCATCATTTGTGGAAATTATCGTTGACGATTATGTTGTTGGAAATTTTTGTTCATGCTGTCTCCTTTTTCTTTCTTCAATGGATGAATATATAGATCAAAATTCAACCAAGATCAACGTACAAAATACAAATCATGCCAAATTTCTTTTAATTTTATTGAAATTAATATTAATTTTATCTATCTGAGGCTCATGGCTTCAATAAAATTTTAAATTATTCATCAGCATATATCATTTTTACTTATTCATAATTTTCTCTCAACATATTATTGTTTCAACCGTGACTTATACACACACACACACATATATCCCAGTTCCCGTTCATCATATTATTGTTTCAACCAAAATGTTTCCTCTGATCCATACTTCGAGTCTCTACATTAAATTGTTTTTGGTTGAAACAATAATATGATGAACGGGAACTGGGATATGTGTGTGTGTGTGTGTGTGTATAAATGGCTTGCAAAATAATTAAAATGGTGGGATATGAGAGTAACTTCAAAATCAACTCCAACAAGTGATGATGGGATAATCTTAATATCAATTAATTCATTAATAAACTAGGGTTTGGGTGATAACACCATATGGGTCATACTGATGTGTGATTGGTGCGACCCGAATATCAATATATTAAAATATAAGTCACTGCTGAATTTCTTTCAATTTTATTGAAATTAATATACCTGCATCATTTTGATTGGTTGAGGAATATGCGGATACCGAGCTCGTTTGGGTGATAACACCATATTGGTCAAACAAAAAAATAACAAGAAAAAAAAAAGCTCATTTAACTCTTCTACATTTTATTCTACACGTCAAGATATAGATACTACCATAAGAGGCTGTCGTGGCATGCGTGACTGACTTGTGTCATTAATTTCCCACGACGTAATTGACACTCCATGAATTTATTCATTACCGTCACCATTATTTGTTAAAAAGATCGCTGATGAATATGTAGTTGGAAATTTTATTCATAGCATATAAGAAGGTTGATTTCCTTTTTTCCTTTGCCCCTTCTTCCTCTGTAGATTAATATACCCATCAAGCTTGAACCAAGATTCATGTATAAAATATAAAGCACACTGAATTTCTTTTAATGTAATTGAAATTAGTATTAGTTTTATCTAGCAAAGTCTCGTGCCTTCAGTCATTCACATGTATCATTATTTTTGAAGATGATGAATTCAAGCGTACCTGGAGTATATGATAATCTCAGATAGCCACGCGGAGGTCCAGTTAC
Organism: Neltuma alba; assembly: GCF_004799145.2. Taxonomy (NCBI): domain Eukaryota; kingdom Viridiplantae; phylum Streptophyta; class Magnoliopsida; order Fabales; family Fabaceae; genus Neltuma; species Neltuma alba. Next base: position 240,827 of record NW_021634588.1, read on the forward strand.
GGTATTGAACTCGGATTTGGAGACATAACAAACGCACACTGGTAGAGGAGGAAGAGTGAATGGGAGGGAGGAGTTGAAAAAACATGATGCACCCCCAACTGATCCGTGCGGTAGTTTATTAACTTCAATTTTTGAAAACAAAAACTGCCTCCTCACGGTTTAACCGTTCCCTCCCTGTTTTTGTGTAATTTATGTAAAATGGTGAAACTCACAATTAAAGAACCAAATTTCCTGTTATTTGCATCAAAGTCCCAACATAAACGGGTTTGGGTCCAATCCACTAAGGGTGGACTGACCCATTTTCCTACAGAAGATATAGGGAAAATCTTTCCATGATTTTCGAGATGGCTAACAATATGGAAATTTGAAAACCTAAGTGACACTCCTTGAATTGATCATCACTTCACCGTCATTTATGGACATTATTATTGATGATTATATGGTTGAAAATTTTTGTTCATGCCGTATAAGAACAATAAGAACTCCTTTAATTTTATGGACCCCCATAAACACGGCTTTGACTGATCAGAATTAGAATAAGATGTATTAATGTCAGTTTGATTGGTTGAGGAAGATATATATTCCGAGCTCGTTTGACTTAAAGGTCAAAAAACCGAAAAGACTTAGAACTCAGAAAATGATATTAAATCACTAATATAAAGCCTAATTGAGTAATTTGAAGAGATTAAATAACTTAATTTAAAGTATTTATATTTATTATTTTTCTAAACTAATTCGTCTGACTTATAAACTGATATTTAATATAATAACACATAAATATTTTATAAAGATTATGTAATATATAATATAACTAAGTAATTAGTGGATGTAATGTAAAAATTCATGTGATAAATTTCATTAGGTCCCATCAATAATTTTGCAACGTAACGTTTCAAACTCTCTGAGCACGGCTTTGACTAATCTGCAGGATTAGGATAACATGCGTTGGAAGAACTTTCCATGACTTTCCAGATTTCTAAAACCGGAAATGGCAATATCAACTACTTTTATTCTTCTTCTTTTAATTTTTATCTTTTGAAAAATTATGAGCTTGGATTTTGTTGCCTAGGCCGTATGAGAAGAGGACCGTCCCATTTTATTGTCATTTGCTTATCAATTGTTGTCAAAACCAATACTAATATTGTAATAGGATCCCTTTTTACAATTTTTCTATTTTTAATGTCTATTTTTGCGATTTTTCCGAACAATAATATGATAAATGGGAACTGGAGTATGGCTTGCAAAGTAATTGAAATGCTGGGGAATGAAATTAACTTCAAAATAAACTTGAGCTAGTGATGATGATGAGATAACGATAATAATATTGACGAATGGGGTTATAAATGTGGAAAATTTGCTGAGAAGTGTCTATTGGAAGTATTTTGTTACCTAGAAGTACGTGAAATTTGTTGAAGGAACCCAGTACAACTCATTTTAGCAAATACTCCCTCCGTCTCTTTTTACAAGTAACAACTACCATTTTCCTTTTATAAGTCCATAAATATAAGTAATGTGAGTTGTATTAAATTTTTCTGGCAAATTTCCTATTTTACCCTCATTAATTATTTATTTTAATGCTCACTATATTTATTATCTTATTTTTCAAACCATCATCTCTCTCCATCACACATTCTCTTTCTTTCATAACTCTTTTTATTATAATAATTTGGGATAATTAATCTCCGGGTCCTTATAGTTTTATCTGATTTTTAATCATGTTCCTATAAAATTTTTTCTTTTTATCATATCATTTTACTTTCATGTGTTTTTAATTAGGTCTTTTTGTTTTTTTTCCTCTTTTTATTAGGTCCTTATAGTTTTCCTTATTTTTTAATTAGGTCCTTTTTAGTTTAAAAAAAATTATTTATTAACTTTATTCTTTAAAATTAATTTTATTTTTAAATTAATATTGGACAAAATAATTAATATAATCATTAAGTAATTAATAATTAATCAGAATAATCAACTATACTTGACTATAAATTTTTTATAATTATATTCTAATTTTAGAAAATTTTATTATTATAATTTGAATTTTATAATTATAAAAATTAGAATTAAAAAATAATATATACTTTTTACTAAAGATTTAAAACAATATTAACATAAGATTATTATAATAATTTTTTATTTATAGAATAAAAAATAAAAACTACAGGGACCTAATAAAAAATCATGTAAAAAAATAAGGACTTGATAAAAAGAAAAAAATTATAAGGACCTGATTAAAAATATATGAAATTATAAGAACCTGATAAAAAGGAAAAAAATTATAGGGACATAATTAAAAATCAGTTGAAACTATTAACTATCCCTAATAATTTTCTTGTTCTCTTTTTATACTCTCTCTCCACCCATAAATAAGGGTATTTTGGAGACAAAACTTTCAATTTCTACCTATTTATTGTCTTTAACTAACTTTTTGATCTACATAAAGAAATCCAAGGTTGCTTATAAAAGGGGACAGAGGGAGTACAACGTAACTATTCTTCAATTATGTACAACCTATCTACAACTCAAACCAGCTTAATACAATTTTTTTTATAATTAATTATGAATTTTTTAAGTTAGATTAAAAAACTGGAATTACCAGATAAATGGTAACCCGAGACTGGAATTACCAAATAAATACTAACCCAAGAATTAAAATATAAATTTTTAATCTATTGGTTTAATTTACATACGTACTAAATGGGGTAAATTTCAATACTCCTTGATTTCCCACATCATTCTCACCATAATTTGTAAAAATTATCATTGAGGATTATGTAGTTGTAAATTTTTATTCGCGCCGTTCATTTCCTTTCTTCTTCTTCCTTATTTGAACCAACTGATGAAAGATTATTTGAAATAATATTACCTTCTAACTTAAAATCAATCAATCGTTAACTTCAATCATTCTCATTTAAGGCATTCTGGTCATGAATGTGTCTAGAAAAGTAGAAATAAGAGGCTGTTGTGGTTGAATAACAGATTTATGTGACTAATTTCTAACAACGTAAGTGACACTCCTTAAATTTATTATCACCATCACCATCATTTGTGGAAATTACTGCATTATTATCGAGGATGATGTGGTTGGAACATCTTGTTCATGAAGTGTGAGAAGGTTCGTCTCCTTTTTTCTTCGTCAATGGACCTATTGCTTATAAAATGTAAATCACGCCGAGTTTCTTTTAATTTTATTGTAATTAAAATTAATTTTATTGATCTGAGTCTCATGCCTTTAATAAGACTAAAATTAATCATCCGCATATATCATTATTGTTTTATTCTAGTGAAATACGAGGATCATACTTCATTATCAGTGAGCTAATCTCTTTTGGGTAATATCAAAATAGAAGAAAAATATATATGAGATTGTGTTGCATTAATTTGTATATCAGTTTGATTGGTTGAGGAACATATCTCGTTTGACTTAAAGGTAAAAAAAAAAAAAAAAAGGAAAAAGCTCATTTGACTCTTCTATTTATGTTCTACCCTTAGAGACATTTGGCTCTTCTATTTATGTAATAATTTCTGCTAGTATACTTTTTTTTTTCAGAATTCAAATTGCTTAAAATTTATTTGATATCAAGTTATAAGATATGTTAAATAGATACAAGCATATAATTTATTGAAAGTAAAATATTAGAATTGCTAACTTCATTGTTAAACTCTGAAAAAAAACTTCCACTTAAAATTTAGAAAAATGATATAAAAATTCAGGTGACACCTTACATCCGGTCCCTCCAGTTAATAATTTTGCAAAGTTTCAAACTTCCTGAACACGGCTTTTGCTAATCAGGATTACAATAACATGCGTTGGAAAAATCCTTCCATGACTTCCCAAATTTCTAGCTTCTTCATTCTTTTTTTCCGTCGGAAAATTAGGAGTAAGGATTTTTAAAAAATCAAAGTGCATCCCTTTTTCTCCTTGAATAAATGTGTGTGTGTGTGTGTGTGTTGAGGGCAAAAAAAAAAAAAAAGCAGCATTGTTATGGTCAGTTTATGTAGTATATGAGAAGTTTCTTCTTAATTCCTTTTATCCCCTGAATTAATCGTCCGTCTTAGATCATAGACGATTGTGAGTAGAGGACGACTCTCTTTCACAACGGTTTTAGATGATTTATTGTTGCAGGCTTTTCAAGGGTGATAAGCATCTAGACTCATTAGATCAGAATCATACAGATATAATGTGGATGGTCTAGATTTAGGCATTAAAAAATTATTTTTTAAAAAAAATAGTTGAGGGATTATTTTTATTTTAAACTATATGCCTGTTAAAATAATTGTTTTACAAATAAAAAGAAAAAAGAAAAAAGGGCAAAAAAAATCATCAAAATAGAAGAATTACATACAGAGACCGGTTTATAAAAATTGTTGTTAAGACCCATACTATTGTTATCAAAACCCATAATAATATTGTCATGGGTCCTTTTTTTTGCCATTTTTCCAATAAAAAAATAAATTTGGACCTCTAAATCTGACAAGCTTGGAACGTTCATCATCATCCAAACTCATTCCTTTGTTATTGTGTTTGCTTATTAGAGACAGTATTGCTTTTTGGGTATGGTCTGGTAGTTGATCTGTGCTGATGGCTTCTGGTGTTTGAATGACGCTATTCGTTGTTGCTCTTTCTCTCCTAAAAAAATAATACACGAGTTCTATCAAAACAAAAATGACAATATATATATATGATATCTTCTCACGGTCCTAAACATAAAAGTTAAAAAAACTAATTTACAAATTCATTAAAAATTTTCGTTTAGTTATTCGTGAAAACAACATGTTGATTTTCTTAAAATTTCCTTTGTATTGGGGACTACTACCTTGACAGAAAACCTTCTTAATATGCATAATTAATAGGGAGAATTCAAAAAAAAAATTATGAATCTAGTGTTATGAAATGGATCCAAAATGAAACCACAAGTAGAATAGAGAGAGATGAAGACAAGAGAATGAAAGAACTTTTGTATTTCTTCACTTGCACTACAACACAAATGATATGTCCTATTTATAGGCATAGTCTTATACATAGGTTACAATTGTCCTTAAATGACAAATAGTGGATAGTCAATCCCATGAATGTGAATAAAGGTGAGTTACAAGAGTGAATGGATAGTGGACGAGTAATGAATAGTGGAGAAGTAATGGATAGTGGAGGTAGTTGAAGTTATTTGGAGAAGATGAAGAGGAAGGGGTAAATGGATATCCACATAATATTCATAACACTCCCTCTTGGATGTCCATTATACAAATATGTGCCTTGTTAAAAAACTTCAACTAGGAAAAACCTTGTGGGATAAAAACCTAGAGGAAGAAAAAGAGTATACATTTATTGATATACTATCCAGTGCTGTCTCATTAAAAACCTTACTAAGAAAAACTCGGTGGGATAAAAACCATAGTCAAGGAAAAAAGAGTAAAGCATGTGTTAACTTCCCCTCTTGGTATTATCAGTTGATATCTCTGAGTCTATGGCATCTAATATCATGAACAAGTTTTTCAAATATCATACAAGGAAGTGAGTTGGTGAACAAATCTGCCAGATTTTCATTGGAACGGATTTGCTAGATATATATTTCACTATCTTTTGAATATTATGAAATACTTCATCTGGAATTACCAACATGTGGATAAAAAAGAAATTTACAACCTTTATTTTAGTGTCTTCGTGTTGGTGAAGAACTATATCTTACTAGTAAGTTAACAACAAATGATATATCAAGTCATATATGACTACCAAGATATATAAGTGCATCAATTGTACTAACATATGGTACTTCTAGACCAAATAGTTCTTCATCAACTTCTCAAAGTCTAAAAAGATCTTTATTCACCTCCACAAATCTCACAACCATCAAAGTATATAATGGATGTGATTTATCCATATAAAACACTTCAAAGCCTTTCTTGTATCAATTATTTGATATACAAAAATCTTCATTTCTCAAGTATTCAATTTGCAATTCAAAGCAAAACTTTGTTCTTCCCAAGTCCTTCATTCCAAATTCTTTCTTTAAGCAATTTATAGCTTTTGTAAACTCTTCAAGAGTTCCAATAATATGTATGTCATCAACATAAACAACAATTATAGTAAACTCATTTTCAGATCTTTTCATAAAAATGCATGGGCAAATTGGATCATTTTTATATCATTTCTTCAACCGATATTTACTTAGTCGGTTATACCACATATGCCCTGATCGCTTTAATTCTTATAGAACTTATTTAGCTTAAGTAAGTATTGTTCTCAAGAACTTGAATTGTATGCTTTTGGCAAGTGAAATCCTTCAAGGAATTTCATATATTTTGATCCAGAACTATAAAATGATGATAAATACTGAAATTATTTTAATCTTCATAATATTTCATATACTGAAAAATTTTCTTATATATGCTCTTGGCGTATTTTGGATTCTTCAAGGATTATCATGTAAATTTTACTATTAATGATCCTAATCCATGGGTCATAATAATATCTCATAGGTGCATTTCATAACTATCAGACTATTCAAATATGTAAAATTATATTCACCACAAAGTAATATTTCTTATCATAATTATTTGTGAAAATCTTTATTTTCACATAAACGACCATATATTTTATAGAAAATTTATATTTTATGTGTTGGGACTACAGGCCCATTTTTACATATTGAAATAATATTTTCATCACATCTTTGTCCTTTTCCTTTTCTTCTTGGCCAAATTTATATCTACTTTGTATGATAGATCTATGTGTAAGATCCTCTTTTTATCACGTGATATTCTTATGAAAATTATTGTCGACAACTTTACCTTTTTTGTTCCATTTTTTCTTTTGTGACATAACTTGTTGAGATCTCTTTCTTCCTTTTCAGGTACCTAAACCTCTTCTGGGGTTTTATAATTAGTTATGTCTTGACACTCTTCTAGAATACATGCCTCCTCAATACAACTTCTAAGTTATATGCTCCTCTTTATTCAAGATATTTATATTGGAACTGATTAACCTCTCATACTTCTGGCATGTCTTATTTTTATTTATAATAATTGGAGTATTTTCAACTGGAATAAGAGATCTAAAAATTTTCATTTAGGTCAGTAAAATATTTTGTAGCATTTTATGAATGCAATTTTGATGAACTTTTGGTCCATACTGATATATATGAGGATCTGTATTTGATAGTAATAATGCATTCTATGCATTCTCCTTTCCAGCTACTCAATTTCTCCCCCTCATGTTAGAAAAACTTTATCGAATTACTATCAACTAATTATGCAGTGTAAATCTCTTAAATCCATTTGCTCCTTTTAGGATCATTGTTTGGTTCTATTTAGAGAAGCAAACAAGAAGAAGGAAGTTCTTACCCAAAATATGTCTCAATTTTTTTTTAATATCCATCTATGTGTATTGTGGTAGATTGGTAAGAATAAATATTGCACATTTCAATTTTTTTAGATGAAAAATATATGGTTCATGACCAAAAGCCAATTTTATTTGGAGAATTTTATTGCCTTGATGTCTATAAGTGCTGCAATATATTACATCAAATATGCCAACACTAAAATGGAAAAATGTGTTCTCATAAATATTGATCAAGCTATTCACGGAGGCATTAACAAATAATTTTGCTAGATCAATTTGTTAAGCAGGCTTTTCAACATTAAAAGCATGATATATAAATTCACTAGCATCTTTAAAATCAAGTTTTGGAAATCACATAGTCTGAAAAATATTTATCTAAATAATCTTGTAAACTTCAGGTTGCAAATTAATGTCAATCACACATCTTACCATTTTATATAGATGCATCTATCAAATATTAAATACTTGTATGGCTTATGTGCTTCTAAATGGGCTCATATATATTTCCAGAAATGTAGTGATTCATTCGAAAACAAAACATAGCTAGTGATATTTTATAATCAAATTTTTTTAGAACAAGCAGCACATACGAATTCTTAAAAATGTTGGCTATTCAGAAGAATCTTCTGGTTCTTTAATGGATATCAATAGATAATCTTCAATAATTTGTTGCATCATATAGTTTAAGATGATCAAACAAGTCATGCCAACAATAAATTTAATTATATCAGTAAACTTCTGGTTTACTGTACCATGTTTCATTACCAACAATAGACTTTTCAATATAATATATGATTGATGATATCCATTTATGAAATTGATATAAAAAATATATCCAATATCAACTTATACTTGTATTCCAACAATTTTTCCTCTCAAGATTGAGTCATTCAAACATGATTTCCTTATTCATATATTTCATAAACAGTTGCTAGCATATAATAGGTTAAAGCCAATAACCTATCTTTTGCTTGGAAGCCCAAGTACTTCCTAGTTAATATATAGTTGTGGACTTTAATCCAATTGTATTATAACATTTATATTCTTTGAAGAACCCAAGTTGTGATGTAGATCTATGAGTTATATTTTTCACTATTAATACTTTTTCTACTCATAAAGAAAAACAACTCTATTTCAATATATCATTAACATAATAACAAATAATTATGAGTATCACAGATTTAACTTACAATACATATAAAGAACACACAAAAATGATGAAGAACATTTAAAATGAACTTTTAAAAATAAAGTACAAATAAGACTTAACATTTAAAACTTCTCAATATTGATCAAGGTACTGTAGATATTTAAAATATTCAAAACTAATATTGAATCAGATCATATGAATAAGATATAAAAAAAACAAAATATAACTAGTAACTTTTGGGTCTATTTGATCTATTTAGTTTTATATCACACACTTATCAATATCACAACATCAAATTCTTATAACAATTTGTTTCTCACAAATCACAATAAATTTAAAAACCCATAAAAATGAAACATTATACATATAGCCTTCTAGGCATATACTTATATGTTTTCTATTTTTATGTATACTTTGGGCATTTATCTTTCTTCACAACTATTGCCTTTAGGCATTAGAATTATCTTAGATATTTTCATAATATCACATGGTCTTTTTGATTCCACAACCATTTTTTTTTAACATTTGCTTTTCAATAAATTGATACATATTTGTCTATATGACTTCTGATCATATTATAATATTTGTTCATAATTTTATCATATTGATCATAGGGCTATTACTAATTCTTCGTTATGATTCAATAGTCAAGCCCCAGGATTATTGCCTTTTTAGTTATCAGTTTCACTGATACAATGTGATCATACTTTTTATCACTCTTATGGATATATTCTTTGCTTTCAATAGCACACCATTAATTTTCTCAAATATTAGTCTTTCGGACTATAATAAAATTTTTAGTACTACGAAGTTCTTTTGTATCATTTAATTTTTAAACCATCAATCTTCAAGACTTTGATATAGATTATCAAATTGTGACAATCTTGTCATGCCATCTGTTACTACCACAAGATGGTCTTTTATCAAATAATCATCAAAATGTGATGTGGCTTCTGGCCATCTAATCACAAAATCAAGAGTACAATGGCTATTAGTCATTTATTTATATATTTAACATTTTACTTTCTAAGACAATAATTAACTAATATCGAAGATGATAATCATATGGAATAATGTTATAGATGAACATAAACCTCATAGCAAATCAAGAAGTATAAGAATAGTAGGATCATAACAATATAAGAAAAGTAAGAAATAAAAATAAAAATTTTCATATCTCAATACGATAAATAAAATATTCAGCTACCAATTAATCAATAAGATTAATATACAAAACCACCATTTCCTCTAAATAAACTGGAGAAATCTTACCAAACTATTCGGATCAAACTATCTTCATTCAACGAACAAAACCTCAACGTGTATCAACTAGGAGCCATGAACTCTTATGGTAGAGTCTTGTGCTGATAACATGTTATGAAATGGATCCAAAATAAAACCACAAAAGTAGAATAGAGAGAGATGAAAACAAGAGAATGAGAGAACTTTTGTATTTCTTCACTTGCTTCACTTGCACTACAAGACAAATAATATGCCCTATTTATAGGCATAGTCTTATACATAGATTACAATTGTCCTTAAATGACAAATAGTGGATAACCAATCCTATGAATGTGAATGGAGGTGAATTACAAGAGTGAATGGATAGCGGAGGAGTAATAGATGGTGGAGGTAGTGGAAGTTATTTGGAGAAGATGAAGAGGAAGGGGTAAATGGACATCCACATAATATTCATAACATCCAGGACATTAAATGAATTAATATTATATTTAGAATCAAAACAAATTCTACTAACTCTTATTTAAAGATGCTATCAACTAGAAGCAAAGTTATTCGCCCTGTTTGTTTGAAATTATTATTATTAATATTTGTATCGTATTTTGAAGAGTAGTTTTATACTTAATTTAATACAAAAAATTGCGCATAATGACCAAAAAAATTATGCGAGAAGGAAGAGGCAAAGTTATATAGTTATTGTATTAAATAAAAAAAATTATATGCCTGCAGAATCTAGTGAGGCATGTAAATATGTGCTAGAAATAAGAACAACTTGATTCTGGCACAAAAATGTTTAATCTATTATTTTTGTAAGTGAACCATCATTATTTGTGTGGGCAATTGTTCCATGGTTAATTAGAAGACCCATAGCCATGATGAGTCCATTATCTTGAGTTTATTAAATAGAATAGCTGTTAATATACTCCTACGGTCTTATATATAAGACCCTTATATAGTGTATATAAGGGTCTTATATTTAGGACCGGAGTCCAGAGGAGTGATTGATTTTTCAGAGTGGTATCTTACTGATGGTTTGGCCCCCAGAAGGAGGTCTTCTTCACCTTCCACCTAAGTTGTGCAGGAAATATATGATGTTAAATGTTGTAAAATAATATATAAGCGTTCCATTCGCTGAGGGTGGATATAATGTCGTAGTTCTCATTTCTTTTCTTTTTTTTTTTTCTTTTGGTTGTAATTTAATTAAATTTAATTAACCACTAATTAATTAACAAGAAAAATTCATAAGTTTGCGTGTGAACTCTTGAATCATTTAAATATGGTAGTGTTATCATATACAGCCCAAGATATGATCATCCTTGAAAGTTGCTGTTTAGACGCTACAATGCTACCAAGTGCTTATATCTGGACTTTATATCTCATGTTGCCAAGTAGGAGTGGGCATCTGTGTCTGAAGGGTGTGTGGGTCTTTAAATTGTCTGTATTACTTAAAAAAAATGATGTTATAATGCTATTTGGTGACACAAATGGGTTCAAATACCCCCGAAACGTGTCTTGAATGGTATTTGGAATTTGGATGTTGGGCCTAATAACAAATTTATATTATATTAAATTAGTTATTTGTGATAAATATATATTTATTTCCTAAATTATCATATTTAGTGCGTACAGAATGAAACTACCCCTTGGTAGAGACACCTTAAAATCAATAGAGATATTTTGACAAAAATATTATAAATTTGAGAAACAAAGTGGATGATATCTTATATTTATGATCAGATTTAACTCCTCAATTAGCTCTTATATTTAGGACCGAAGGTATATATACACATATATAGATTATTTGTAAAGTGAATAAATTGCTTACCAAATGTTTTGTAGGGTAGGTAACAATGTTACAAAAAACGAGGGCATGTGCACGCACATAATCAATATAGTCATTATTATGGTGAAATCAATTTCTACAGTGGAGAGCTAAAATTTTAATTTATAATTTTTAAAGAAAAATTGTTTTTTAAAGCATTGATAGTTAAGATATTATTTTTATTTTAAATTATATAGACATTGAAATAATTTTTTTTATAAAGCATAAGAGTAAAAAAAAAAAAAGTAAAATTCAATATAAACTATCCAAATTGGATTTAGACCGTGTTCGATGATGATCGGTTCTTGATCCTAATCCACTTCCTCCACAAATAATGCCATGAAAATTCACATTCCTTGAATAAAGTTCCAATAAAAAAAATTGCGTATTTCGCCATATCGCAATTTCAATCGGTATATAGTTCCAGCAAAATATGCCAATAAATTCAGTATAGGTTCATGGCAAGTTCAATTTCATATTATATCAAACCTACACAATTTAAATAACAAGAATGGAAAGAGTTGCTTCCTTGAATTTTCTAAGCTCTACATACTATTATAAAATTACAAATACTTGATGCTAAATACTTGACAGTTATAACAAAAAGTGTCAAATATGATGAGGCGGAATTTGCTAGAAGAAAATTTGATGGTTTTAAAAGGAATTGTCAAAACCGTCAAGTATTCTTGGAAAATATTTGACGATTCCTGTCTAGACCGTCAAGTTTAATAAATAATCACTACTACAAAAAAAAGATTATTTGACAGTTATTTTTTATCATATTTGACTGTTATTTTTTATCATATTTGACTGTTCTGAACCATCAAATAATGAGGCGTCATATAAGGTCTGAATAAATATTTGACGGTTCTGAACTGTCAAATATCTAAAGAATATTTGATAGTTCTTTTCCAATAACTGTCAAATAAGATCGCCTTATTTAACTGTTCTTTGCCAACAACTGTCAAATAAAGTGACTTTATTTGATAGTTTTTCACCGATAACCGTGAAATAAGGCCACCTTTTAGGTGACCTTATTTGACACTTTTTTTATTAAAAAAACTGTCAAATAAAGTAGTTGTATTGTTTTTTATTATATATAATTATTTTCTGCTATTTATTTTAATTTATTTTTTACTGTTAGTGTTTATTATAAAACACAACATCATCATTGAATAATAACAACAGGATAATGTTAAATAAAAATTATATTTATGAAATTCAAAATCCAATACACTACACATATATACCATACAATTTAAAACAAATTAGTTGCTTGAGCACTCCTTATATAATAGAACATTGCCTTATGAATTTTTTGGATTCTAGAAGAAATTCCACTAATAGAAGATTTCACCATCTAGAAGAAATTGTCACAATATTCTTGTATGCCTTTATTGTGGATTGTCAATAAATCATGGATCAATACTTCCACTCACATGTCCTCCAAGTGCAAAATAGCAACAATATATGTTCTAACTCAGTAGCTACTTGAATCCCCATTCTCAGTCATTCTTTTTCAACAACTGTAAGTAGAAACCACATTGACACATGGATAAATTAGGAAACAATAGTATCATTAATTTTAGAACATATTGCAAGCAAGAAAAGAATAAAATCATTATAGTTGTCACTCAATTACAAATGAAAAAAAATCACTTGATAAAAAAAAAGTAAATACAGCACTACTTTTGTTCATCATTCTTGCTAAGTCTTAACAGATACAGTGCTACATAGGTGAAGCAATATATTAACTGAGCGCAAAACCAACAACGCATTAGCTATTCATAATAGGCACTTTCACGTCAAGCTAGTTTTCTCCAACGCATCAATATCTCATTCATGATCATACTTATGGAACTCATCCCTTTCGGATTACATCTAAATGTAATCAATGTATTAGCTACCTAAGAATTTGATATAAAAAAAAAACAGAGGAAAAGAAAGCAAAAGAGCATCCCATCTCTTCACCATAAAATGAAAAACCAAGACCATGATATATCAATTGAAGATTACCTTTCAAAAACCAAAATAGATTTTATTGAAAATATGATTGATAAAGTACAATGAAGGCACATAATACACAACAAACAGAATAGACAATTGAATGTGCAAGCCTGAAGAAAATGAGTCAGAACCAATTTACATATCCCAAGAATGCATAAACCAAAAGTAAAATGAGAATACTCTGAATTAATCCCATCACAAGAATACTATGAATTATATGTTGGCTTGATTGCTAAGGCCTAAATAACTTAAGAGCGAAGTTTCTCTTAATATCAGCATGGTAAAAGGAAAAAAAATAAAACCAGTAGCCTATAAATTAGAGCCAGATGATCAAAACTAGTTCCACCAAGACAATTGCTAGTGACAAATGAAACTAACATAATAACATTGCACATAAAATAAGCATGAAAACATTCTTTGCCACTTAAGTTCAAATAGAACAATATACAATAAACATTGTTTGCCACCATCAGTGATCTGCACTTTTCTTGTCTAGTTTCATTTCATCATCCCCGTAAATTACCTATAAGACATGAAAACAGAACAATATACAATATATATGTAAAGTGTATTAAGAATAATGCAAATTTAATTATCAAGTAAAGAGACAGTATAAACTAAGAAAGAAGGAATGGCTTAAAAAATTTCAATTACAAGAAAGACGAAGAGTAACATATAAAAAAGAAGATTCAGTAAACTTTCTTTCTCATATCATTATTTTGCATCCAACCAAATTTAGAAAGGGAAACAAATTTCCTCATTCCTTAGAAGTCGCAGAAGTATTAAGATTTAAGACTATTATAAAGAAGCACAAACCGACACAAAGAAGAAAATCATCCAAAAGTTTTGTGGCATCAATGCGAAATAGAGGAAACTATTTAATCTTCTCTTAATTGATTTCTATATTTGTCTCCAGAAATCTGAACCTTTCATCATCACAGAACAACAAAGAGAAAGAACATTGAAAAGAAGTCATGCAAAATAAGAAAAGCAAACAAAAAAGTTAACATTGAAGAAAACTCTCATGAAAACCATTTCACTGGAGTAGATTCAAGAAGCACGGTTTTGGTAGATGCCAAGAGAAGCGCAACAAGCACAAACTCCACACAAATCATTCTGGAATTGTTGTTGAATGACAGATCTCTGAAATCTGTGTCTTCGGAGGCCACCGTGAATAGTGCAATTTGTGTGTTGATGACCACCATAATTCCTGTTTGATTTATGCATTTTTTTTTTCAATTTGTGCCTAGGGTTTTCTCTTTTTCTGATTTCCAATTGATCTCTTTTTGATCGGCATGGTGGCCAACATTGTTGCTGATAGAGAGGGAGAAGAAAAGGAAGAGGAACAAGATGAGGATGAATTCACTAGAGGTGGAGGAGATCTGGAATGGCGAGGTGAATAAGAGGTGAGGTCAAGTTTTTTACATAGGGATGCAAGGGCATCGGGGGTTAAAAAGAAAAAGGATGAAATATGTAGAATATTTGACCCTTATCAATATCAACTGTCAACCAAATACTTTTAAATTTGTTATTAAAAATATTTGACCCTTGTTTGATACAACCGTCAAATTTATTTGCCTAATATTTGACGATTCTTTATAAGAACTGTCAAGTAAAGGTTTCCTGCAATCCCGCCTCATTATATTTGACGTTTTTTACAATAACCATCAAATATTAAGCGTCATATATGAATAAATCTATACTAGTGAATACTTGACGGTTTTCATTATAATTGTCAAATATTTTTCATAAATAATTGATCGTTATATTGAAAAACCGTCAAATATTGTGTTTTAAACCCCTTAAATCTGTTTAGTTTACTCGACCTCGTTTTAAAATTTCAGGCCCCTGTCCAGACCTCGCAACCCTCTAATCTGCCATTCTAACCTCATTTTTGGTCTTTCACTTTAGTTTTTATTGTTCGTCATCCATCATTATCCCTCTCTATGTCCTCCTCCGTCATTGTCGTGTCCTCCAGCATCGCTATTGTCGTGGCTTGTTCTCTAGATTTAATAGCTTAGCTTCAGGTTGGTCATCTTCTTCTGTTAAATCCCTAATATAATTTTATGGTTCCTTCTAAATGATTTTAGTTGAAATTGGATGATAGGATGAGTAATTATTTTTACTCCACTATCGTTTCTCTATTCAACTGAGAAGTATTTTCTTCCCGTATTTTGATCAGTTTTAGTTCCATGCTCTTTTCAATTTCTGTTTTTGCCCTAAATTCTTTGCTTTTGTAATTGAAATTGACTTGAGGATTGTATGTTTTATGTTTTTTTTAAATGATTGAATGTTAATTAATTTGTATGTTGTTATATATTGAAATTACCTTACTACTGCTGGTTTACTGCTTAATACTTTATTTGAAGTCAAATGAGGGCATAAAGCCTGGAAAATGCTAAGTTATAAGCTATTATGCCGCCAAATTTTTTCCTAATGGAATAGCACATCAGTAGTAGTAGAATATTTTTCAAACTGAAATCAAAGTAAATTTTTATTGAATTACTAGTTGTTAACAACTAGAATTATTAGTTGTTAAAGTAGAATTAAAGAGGGATAAATGTGATCAATAGTGCCTCATGCATTGACTTCTGATTTTTGTTTAATTCTCACAATATCTTTGAGTTGCTAATCACATTTTTCCTCTAAATGATTCATCTTAGTTGGGGACCATAGACAAGGAATGGATGTTCGCCAATCATTTATCAAAGGAATATTAGGATGGGGTAGAAGATTTTATTAAGTTTGTGGTTGAGCATGCCGATGATTGCAATAGGATTGTTTGCCCCTGTCTTAAGTGTAGCCTTCTAAAGTGGATTTCGCCATTCGTTTGTGAGAGCTACTTAATTATCAATAGAATCGGTCAAAGTTATAAGTGCTGGACAAAGTACGGAGAGACAAGAGATGTGAGTAACAGTAGTCGATAGCATAATGAAAGCTGTGGATCGTCTAATTTTGACACAAGTATATATGAAGCTGACTATCCCGAGGATATGGCCAATGTGATTGGACTGGGACACTAGATGCTGATTGCGGTCGATCCCACAAAGCTAAAGATTTGGTATCTCGATTCTCTTCATGGGGATCCAACCAATCGATCATTTATGGTTTCATTGTTTAATAAGTAACATTGATATCTATTATTCATATTTAATTTAATTTCTTGCTTCAATCTAATTTTTGACAATCATTAATATTCAATTTTATTGTCTTCAGGGTTTCGTAGCTATACCACACAAATCAAGCCTTACCCTGCTCCCCGGTCAAAAATAGCCGGTTTGACGATGCATTCCCATAGAAGAAATTAAAGGTGTTTATTATCATTACACAAATACGACGAATGATTTTCTTGGAAGGGCAAAAATTTTTAAAATCAAGTTTAGTTTGTTTTTATTGCTAAACTGATGACCCCAAAATTTTGATGAAAATTTTTTGGTTGTTGCTGGTAGTGGCAATAGCATAGTCAAAACTCATTTCAATTTTATATTCAAAATCTAGAGAGGTACAATTACTTCACCAAAAGTATTTAAGCATACCACTTTAAAAAAAAAAAAGAAGATACTAATAAGTGGAAGTGATTAAAAACATATATGCAAATAAAGTCGAGGGTATATCTCAATTTACCGAAAAAGAGCAAAACTCTATTACCTTACTGCAGAGAAACTTTCAATAATAATTTTTCCATTTTTTCATAAAATAAAGAGGGTATATTGTTCAATGGTACCATATGACGGCATTACCGACCTAAATGATTAAAAAAAGTTCCTTTCGAATGAAAAACAAAAACCCTAAACTATATATGCAAAAGGATGATTTTGTTATCACTGACTTTTAATTTATTAAAATCTAACCTAAGTTTAAAAAAAAAGTTAATGTTTAGGTCTGGTGAGTTGAAAATTTTGAATTAGATCTATAGTACTTGGAGTTAAATTATTTTTCAGCCCAAATGTTTTTATCTTGTTCGGGGTGTAAAATTATAAAATTTGCATACTCTACTTTTAATTTCCCCGGTAACGTGCCAACGCCCCTAGATAACAAAAGGAATCATACTGAATCCTTTAATAAGTAATTTCTAAATTTTATCTCTACAAAATTAACCAATACCCTGATATAGAATTTATCTCTACTTATATTGGCAGTGCATTTTTTTTTTATATTTACAAGTTAATTAGAATTGACATTTGAATATATAATGCATTGTAAGCAAACTACAAATGCTATTTAACATGTTACATTATGTTTAGAATTTCTGTTATGATCTCTTCCCAATATTGTATATACTAACTACTAGCCAATATGAAAAAAATTCTAGCTCTTCATACTCTTTTTGGGAGCAATCGAGTCATTTTCATCAAATAAATCCCAGCTGGAAAAACACTATCTATATTCATCAACCATACATTTGCACGAAGGGTAAGAAACGTATTTCTTCAGTAAACTACGTTTAATATCTAAATCAATGACCAAGTCTTGCAAATAGCCAAGGATCAAGCTAGGTACGCCAACAAGCCTGAACTTTATTTTTTTTTAATCACGATTTCATTTATTACATGTATTTTTATAATAAAATATAACGAATGCACAAGAAGTCCGCATCAATCGCCCATCCAAATTGTACTATAAATAATATTGCAACCATAGTCAGTGATTTGCATCATCAAAAAACACAAATAAGTTTCATCAGTTTAAACAATGTCCTCTAAACACTTGTTGCTGGTGTTCTTTCTTGGAGTGTTGCTTCTCATCACTTCAAGCTTTGCAAAAACTGATAAGCCTGAAGTTGCAAAACCACAATATGTTGCCGGTGGATCACCGTTGGACCCACCGCCTGACGGACCTCCGATTTGTGATTTAACTGTTGTTGAGAATATTGCGTCACCGGTGCCACCTTTAAATGATGAAGGTCTTCCACCACGCAGCTCTCAGACACGAGGAACCAAATCTGTTCGAGCCACCTCTCAAACACAAGGAACCAAATCTGTTGAGAATAGGGCATCACTATCATCACCTGATGATGATGAAGGTGAAGTGTGGATATAGCAGCACACTTTTAAAACCCACCTAGTTATATGTGGAGACTGCCAAGTTATTAGCCCCTATATACTTTTAAGAATAAGGCAATATCATAAGCTTGATTATGTGTGTGTACATATATATTTTGGTATTATAAAAATAAAGAGTATATATTTCTCTCCATTGTTTGCCTTCATTCTTCGCCAACGCTGTTTTATGTTGATCTTATTGTTTAGTATGCTTTCCATACATAAAAAAAAAAAAAAGTAGAAAGCAGAAGGTGGATATGAGAAGTTTGGAGCATATATACGCGTCGGATTTGTTTGAAAAAAAAAATGTTGATTCTGGATTATGTCTCATGGCCTTTTTTTTTTAGGCGGGGCATTTTTTGAAAGCCATTGTCAATTCTAGGTCTTCTTTTATTGTCAGTGTTTCATTATTAACGTTCACGACGGATTGAAGAGACATTCAAAGAAACAAAGCCATTTGGTAATTAAGGTAAATAAAGAAGAAATTAAAATATATATATTCTTTTTAGCTTTCATAAGGACATCAATGTATCTAAAACAAAACCGAGATTTGTACGCGAAACAAGTGCTAGAGAAATTTTAATTGTTAGGTCACTTTATATTATTCCTTTTTAGTATTACAATGGTAATTGACTACCAAAAAAAAATACTGTCGTTAATTTGTAAAGCAAGCACTATTGTATACATCATATAACAGCAACAACAAAATCTTATGCCACTATATGAGATCAACTACATAAATCGCGCAGCACTATTAAGCTCTATTAATGAAAGATCTGGCTTAGTAATTTCATTGATACATCATGAGAGTGGCCCTAAAAAATGTTTGCAAATAAAAGTGAGTTCCAATTTTTTTTTTATGTGTGAAATTGGATGAAATATCAACGATTTTGGGGTTTGGAACAATTTAGATATGATGAAGTTTGTTCAGCCTTACTAATTGCATGGAAAACTTTATGGCTTTTGAGTAATCATAGACATTTATGATTTAATTTAATTTTTTATATATTCTAATTAATTTTTATTTTAATAGATACATAATTTAAAATAAGGAAAATCTTATAACTAACGCTACTTTAAAAAATAAATTTATCATTAAAAAATTTCATATTAAAACTTTTAAATCTGAACCATTCATGTCAGATTTTAGATGGTCTAGATTGTATTACAATAATGAGGACATGATGCTCATCGTTATGATGAGTACTAAATGAAGACCCTTCTTATGGCCATGGTTACATGTGAGATGTATGATTGAATTAATAGCTTTGTTCAGGGATTTAGGGGCCAGTAATTCCTTGGAGAGGTCCAGGTTGATAGCTTAATCTCAATTGAATAGGTAGGTGGTGATTAAAAGTTAACTAGCGGCTGAAATTATTTTTATGGTATTAAAAGTGATTGCCTACCCTATTCCCGTTGAGTCCGGATGGCATTGAGGTTGGGTCAATAATCTAAATGAGGTTGGTTCAATAATCTAACTTAGTTACAGTAGACTCCAAAATTACAAGTATAACTATGAAAGCTTAGGATATCATCACTATAGGAGCTGTTAATTACATTTATCATCATATCACTCCACTTCACTCACTAAATCAAGAAAATTCATAAACAAGCATAGGTTAGCCTAGCTTAGTTTAGAATAGCAGCTCATTCCATGCACTGTTAATTAATTTGTAATTATCACTTAATTACATTTGGAACTTGGATAGGCTAGGCAGGCCCGCCAATTAGTGAATCCACCTAGGTTAGCACTGCTGTATTGTATTATTAATTTAACATTTATTTGATAGCCCCACCACATAGCTTTTCTGTGAGGAATGGCCCAAAATATTTTCTGGTGATTTTCTTTAATTATTTTGTGTATGAGAAAGTTTATAGATGAAATCTCATACTACCTCCACTCCTCAATATAAGAACTAATTGACTAATTTAAGTAGATTAAGAAAATTTATTAAATTAGTTATTTGTAATAAATATGTATTATCTTTATTAAAATACACTTGCTAATCATGTGTATTAACTAAAACTATCATTTGATAAAATATTTAACAGTGCAACTACTATTGAATTTTTAAATTTATAATCAAACTAATTATTAAACTAGCTCTTATATTTAGTATAAATTACCCATCTCCATTTGGCGGCCACTAAGAATCAGAAAGTAAAAAGGAGAAATTGGCATATCTTTCTCAAGTATATGCATTGGCTCTCTCTCTTTCTCTCTCTCTTGCTTACAACGTCTTTGACTGGGACTCTCATGGATTGGGTCTTGGATATTGGGTTGGAGGTCAATACTATGTGGCTCAAAATCGGAGAAATATTACCTCTAATTCTTAATATAAAATTTATTTAATTAATTTTAATAAATTAAAAAATATTTAAATTAGTTATTTATTAAAAATATATGTTAGTTAATTTTTTTAAAATAGCCTATTAAATCATCTGTATTGAAAATATCCCTTGATGCAAACTTCTTTAACATTATTGGCAATCAATAAGGATAGTTTGAAGGAAAAAAATATGAGGGACAAAATAGATTAAGGTATTATTTTTAGGATTAAACTCAACCCTTCAAATTAGCTCTTATATTAGAGACTAGAGGTAGTAATAAATTATAGCTTTTAAAATTTTTTACAATTATTTATATTTATGGTTGTACAAATTGGTTTGCATAGTCCATTTTAATATTTTCATTAACACTTTTTGTTGAAAAATAATTCTTATAAAATTATAAGACAAATCTGATCAATAATTGAATTATCATGTTGTTATGAACCGATCCCTTCCACTAGACTCAACCCTGTGTTGATATAGTTATGGGAAGTTAGGAGCATACACTTGTCATTTGTTTGAAGAACTAATGTTGATTCTTGATTGTCTCAGATTTCTCTGGTTTTTTTTTATGCGTGGGATTTATTAAAAGCCATTGTTAATTCTAGCCTAGATCTTATTTTATTGTCACTATTTCATTTCCAAATATTAAAAACTACTATATATGAATTGAAAAGACATTCAAAGAAACAAAACATTTAGGTAATTGATATAAATTAAAGAATAAAATTTATATTTTTTACATGGCTATCGGGTCAGATTTAGATAATTTGGCTAATGATGATGATGATGAGAAAGCAGAAGATGGTAATTGACTACCAAAAAAATCCTTCGTCAAGATGGCATGTTGCTTTTTATAAGAAACACATTGGAGATGTTTTGACATTTAATGCATTTTTTTTCATATTTACTTTTAATTAATCATATGTCTCTCTCATCTTTTTTTTTCCCCTTACTGTCTCATTTTTTTCACTCATTTTCTCTCCCGCCCACAATTTTCATGAATAAGGGCTTTCTTAAAAAATAAATTACATTTTTCCATATTTATTACTTCTAACTAATTTTAACCAATTTTTTTTTTATCAATGTGATTTGGTTGATCATCTCTTATATATAAAAAGCAATGGAGGGAGTAGAGTGGCAATTACTTTGTGTTTAACCGTAAATTTTATCATGCCGGGTCCCGGAAACATAACTTTCTCATATGATTATAGTTTTGTGTGATGTCAAGGCTGTAACATATATATATATATACATATAAATATATGTATATATGTATATGTATATGTATTTTATATTATAACCTTTTCTGTGGACTTGGAGTCTTGAATAATTTTTAAACGGAGTTTTGTAGCCCGAATTATTATTGTTTGAAATTTGCTGTTTAGATCGTATAATGCTATTTGATGACACCAATGGGCCACGAATTAATTGATTGCACATGGAAAGTCTCCCCCCCCCCCAAAAAAAAACTTTGGTAGAGATTGATTGAAAGTCATTGTCGATTTAAGTCTTCATTATATATATATATTTTTGGCCAGATTATTATATTATATTATATCATATCGTCTCTTTTCCATTACCAAAGGTAACATTTATGGGGAACTGAAGGGATATTTTGTGTGCATATGTATATTTAAATTGTAAAAAAAATCAAAAAATAAAGTCACCTTTTGATATTCCTTTTAAAAACGACTCACAAATAAATAATTATTTAGACATAGCAAATCATTTGAAGAGGGGTCCAGATACTCTCTTTTTTTCATTTCTCATTTTCTTCTCAAAACTTCACATTCACTCTTAAATATAGATGAATAAATCCAAACTGTTAAAATTTGATATGCATCGCGCATGACTGCAGCATAGAAAAAATTGAAAAAAATTTAATTTGTAAAATGTTATGATAACAATAATTTTATAAAATATTAAATCTCAACCATTTATTTATTTATTGATCTATTGATTCTGGGACGGAATAAAGAAATTGAAAGCATCTTCTTCCTTGAAAGAGACGTATGAGACTTTAATATTTTATTTGCAATCAACAGTTATATTTTTCTAGACCAACAATAATTAAAATTATCTTAGAAAGCAAGCGTCATTTCTCCTTTTAAGAATTGCATGTAGGTATTCTCGGTTTAAGAATTTTTGGGAAAATGTGTACGCAGGTATGATTATACTAGTGGCGGAGCCAAGACCCTAAAAGTTTTAAGGAATAGTAATTTAATACTTTAAAATGAATTATATTAGGCCTTAAAAAGTAGTAATAGAAGTATAATGAGCATCTTTTTTCTTTTTGGAAATTTATGTTGAGCAGATTGATAAAATTATTGGCATCTTATTATATCGTTCATTAAACAAATATGATGAAACTTTTTTCCTTGGATTTGATGGCAAGTCTGTTTACAATTATTTTTAGTTTGTTGTTGCTGAGGAGAAAAGCAAATTTAATTTTGATGACAAATTGTTCGTTGTCGCTGATCTGATGACAATTTCAAACACAAGCTTCAGTTTAGCAATGTCCTCCAAACACTTTTTAGTGTTCTTTCTTGGAGTGATGCTTCTCATCACTTCAAGCTCTGCAGATTATAATCAGCCTAAAGTCACAGACCCACAATATGATCTTGACTACCCACCAGCTGATAATGATAATGAGTTGCAGCCAGTAGTAGCTTCTATTGAAACTCCATCACTTCAAACTCAGAAGCATGAAGTTGCACATGAACCACAATATGATCTTGACCACCCAAGAGGTGATAATGATAATGAGTTGCAGCCAATAGTAGCTTCTGTTGAAACTCCATCGCTTTGAACTTACAAGCATGGAGTCGCCCATGAACCACAATATGATCTTGACCACCCAACAGGTGATAATGATAATGAGCTACAGCCAACAGGAGCCTCTGTTGAAACTCCAACAATTGGAGAGCAATCTCATTCCATTGCAAAACATGAGATACCACCCATTCATGTTATTATTAAGAAACCACTTGTGTACAAGCCATAACACTCTTAAAACCCACCTAGTTATGTGTGTGCGTGGAGATACACAAGGTATCAGCTATAATACCTAGAAAAATAAGAGGGTATCACAAGGTTTTATGTATATCAATCTTGCTATTATAAAATAAGTGAGTATTAATCATGAGATGCTATGCATATTTTGGTGTTATACAAATAAGCAAATGTGTGAAGGCGTTATTTATATGTCTCAACCTAATTATAGGAATTGATGGTAGAACATTCTATAATCTTAAAATTAAATGCAATACTCTGAAAAATAATAATACAGGATAGAGATTCGGAATCGAAACAAAAATATTTTTGAATCTTCTCTAAGAGCATTAAAATCCTAATTAACCGTTATCCCATATTCCATCATTTTAATTTGAATTGTGATGAAGTTATATGAATGATTTGGGTGTTTGGAACAATTTATATATCATGAAATTCATTTTGCGTAGCTTTTTTTTTTTTTTTTATATGATTATCTAATGAAGTCAAATTCAAACACTGCGGATCTAATTGTAGATAGCTCCTCCAAAGACGTATTCTTTATGCACATGGATACGAGCTTGAAACCTTGTGTTTAAGCATCAAAGCCCCTTCTATTAGGACTAATACTCGTTGTTTATTTTGCGTAGTTAATTGCATGAAAAACTATGGGTTTTCGGTACTCATATAGATTTATGGTTTATGGGTTTATGTGTGTACATAGTATATACTGTTGTAAATTGGATTGGATGTACTGGATGTGGCTCAAGACCTATTTTGTGTATGATGTGTACCCATTTGACACCATCAAGCAGCAACTTTGAGATTTAAGTGAAATAGGAAAAGAGTCGAGTAAGAAGTAAAATTCTACAACATATTATATAAAAACACTCTACATTTATGAGAGAAAAAGAGAGCCGCAGATTAAAAAGACAATCTCTCTCTTTTTTTTTTTGGCTTAAAAAAAGCCACCTGAATTATTCAATAAAGATTTGTAATTCTACTGTTTAAGTGATTTTGCAATCATAATTAAAATATCATCATAATTAAAATATCAGCTTTTGGCTCATAAGTCAGATGAGCCAAAAGCTAATATGAACATGCCAAAAATTTCAGAACGTGCTTATGGGTTCAATATACTATTTTTGAATACCTTAAACGTGGCTCCAAATATACACTTAGTGTTTGGAAAACCCCATAATTAATTACAATAAAAAGCTCTTTTATATTTTGGTATGCATGCACATGTAGAAATGGTAAAGCTGGATGATCCATGGACTATGAGCCAGGTCGCCGCGGGCTAGAGCTCGTGCTGGAGCTTGCTTGTCAAGAGGTGAGTTGGTGGGTTGGTCTACCAACCTCTCCCTTTTTCCAAAAACATTTTTACACATACATTTTTAAATTTAAATTATAAAATTTTTATAGGCTAAATTCTTCTTTTTTAAATTTTCATATAATTAAATAATTAAATTAATTTCAAAACTTAAAATATAAACATGTAACTCGTTTTTAATAGTTACTTTGCTAATACAAAAATGATAAAACAAAAAAAAGATACATCAAAATTAGAATCGAAGTCTCTAACAATATACAAAGTTATATTTAAATTGAGTGAAAATAATAAAACTTTTAATTATCAAAATTGAAATATGAATTGTGAAAAAAATTAATAAAGGGGTAGCTGCAGGTTGGCATCTTGGCCAGCTGCGAGTTAGTGGGTTGCAGGCTGAAAACAACCGCAGTAAAATGAGCTCATATCTTGCCAACCCAACTCATTATTTTTGCGAGTTAGTGGTTGGGTCAACGAACTAAACCTATATTACCACATCTATTTGACACATAGTAGCAACATATCAAGAGTTAAAATGTAAATTTATTCTGAACTCACAAATACACAATTGGAAGTTGGAACATAACGTTCATTTGGATGTAAAACTGTTAATGAAGATTTCAAAGGGTGCGAAAATCATTTCATTAATGTTTAGGTCTAGTATTGTGTCTATTATATTATTTTTAAAAAAACTACATTTTTTTGGGTAAAGGAAAAACTACTACATTTTTTATTGTAAACAAACTATAAATGGCATTTGACATATTATATTATATTATATTTAGAATTTCTGTCTTCCAAATATTGTATATTGTAATAAACTTATGAAAAATCTAGCTATTCATATTCTTTTTGGGACCAATCAGTCATTTCCATCCAAAAAGTCCCACAAAATATGTTTTTTGTGTGTGTGTGTGTGTGTGTAAATCTAAATCAATGATTAAGTCTTGCAAGTAGTACAACCAAATTAAGAAAAATATGCGTTCATGCAGCGGTACAAATATAGCGACTGAGTACATCTGCCAGCCTGGACTCTTTTTTTTTTTTTTTTTTCCCGGAAGCACACAGGATGCCCACGCCACTTGGCCACCCGAGTTGGAGCTCATAGTCTATGATTTGCATCCACATCGCATCCCATTTTGATATTGCCTTTAAATGTAATTGTAATTAATTGTTTTTTTACCGAAATTGTAATTAATTGTTAATTAGATAGAATACATCAGAAGATCGGATATTAAAACTTGCGATCAGGTACCTATAATATCTTGGAAATACTCCCTCAAATCTTATTATAAGAAGCTTTTAACTAATTCACCGTGTACCAACAAAAATATTTAAAAGCAATAAATTATTATAAAATTCAAGTGATTTTGAATAGTGAAAATCCTAATTAAATCTGCTTGAAATATGAAAACTCAAATTAAGACTTACACTTTTAACAAATTCCTAATTATTCTAAGAAGCCTTATTAAGAATTTTTTTAATGTTGTTTAAAGAATAAAATGCCCTTTTATTATTTAGAATAAACCATGAAAACTTGAGATCATATAGTATTTATTTATAAAAATGTTTTACATAAGAAAATTTGGAAATACTAAGAGCCAAAAATTGACACTGCATAATATAATATTTCATACTAACTCTAATATATTGATAAAAAATTTATGAGAACAGGGACTTTTTTTATAATGAGAACATGGACCTTTTTAATTACTTGATTCCAACACCATTAAATTTTTTAAAAAATTTCCTTATAGTTAAAAAATCAAAATCTTAGGGCCGGTTTGTTTTTTTTTTTCCTCAAAACAATTTTATACAATTGTTTTTTAAAACAAGTTTTGTAAACAAAAAAAATCTGTTTGGATAATTATTTTAAAAAATTACATTTGAAAATAAACATTTTGAGACCGGAGGATAAAGCTTCAATTAGAACTCATGGCGTAAGCTGAGAAAAAGCCATTGAGTAGAGAAGAAGGGTTTCCCAATTTTTTCAAACAAAAAATAAGAAATGCAAAAGCAAAAACAACCCAAAAAAAAACAAAAAATTATTTTGGTTTTTTAGTTTTCTAAAACAGATTTTTGTTTTTGTTTTTAAAGATACTTAACTAAAAACAAATTACCAAACAATTTTTTTATGTTTAAAAGTAAATAGCTCTTTTCAAAACAAAAAACCAAACAAACCCTTAATGTATTAGTAAATTTCAGCATTAAATCTGTCATTTTTTTTCTTGAGTACTTTGCTATATCAGTCATAAAGTCATATAGACGTTCTCATCACATTATATCTTATAATCTTATTACAAAAATTCATACTAATAATTAATATGAACTTGTACTAGAAATCTAAATTTTTTTCAACTTTCGATGGGACGGATGGAGTAATATAAAGTGCTTAATATAAATTTATACAAAAATATCATACATTTTAGTCTTTTAACAACATATGAAGTAAGAATGCATGAAACTGATGGATCATTTGAATGCATCTCAAGAAAAAAGAAGCTAGATCATAAATTGATTGAAGCAATGACCAATTTGCTAACTTAAAAAGGCATTTTAGTCTTTTAATAATATTTTTTTAAAAATCTCTAATAAGGCCTATTGGTCTAATTAGGGATTTGTTAAAAGTGCAGACCTTAATTTAGATTTTGATATTTCAACCAGATTTAATTAAATTTCTCCCTTTTGAATATTACGCTAGTTAGCTATATTAAATTCTAACATCATATTAATTTCTATTCTTTCACTATTTGTATTAAATATAGAAATATATATAAATATTTAACCCTCATTAAAACTATAAAGATCGTACAAAAAGGCGAAACATTTTTTCTAAAATGGGTCCTATAAAAAAAAAAAACTTGAGGATGTAGCCATTTAGACAGCTGCAAATATTGGAAGATAGGTTCAAAGAATCTCATTTTCTTCTTTTTTTCCCCCCCTCTTTTTAGAATCATATATTCACCCTAAGATCAAGAAAATAAATGGTTCGTAAAAAAATAAATAGTTGAAATTTAACATTTTATAAAATTATCATTATAAATTTAAACCCTTATAATTTGACATACACAGCACAATTCATAAATGTAATATAGAAAAATACAAAATTAATTTATGAATAACAATAATTTTATAGAATATTAAATAATAATAATTTTATAAAATATTAGATCTAAAATATTCTCTTTTGATCTAAAGATAAAGATGAGATATTGAGAAGAAATAGAGAATGAAAAAATGAAACCATCTGCATCCTTTTGTTTTTGTTTTTTTTTTTTGTTGAGCCCAGGATATTCACTGTCAACAACAGTGATTAATCCTCTCGCATCGTCAACTTTCGTTAACTTTCTGAATAAATTTTAGTACTGATCATGAGACCCTTTTCATACACACCACCAAGGATCAAACTCTTCACTAAAATAAGTTAGATGTATAATAATTTAAATATATACCTACATCAATGATTAAGTCTTGCAAATAGTATAATCAATTTTTTTTTTCAAGAAAAAATGGTCATGCAGCAATAAAAATATAGTGATCAAATGCATCTGCCAGCCTGGACTTTATTTTTTTATCATTATTTTCTTTATCAAATAATGTATTTTTATAATAAAGTATAATGAATACACAAGAAGTCCACATCAATTGCCCATCCTAATTGTACTATAAATAATATTGCAGCCATATTGATTTGCATAATCAAAAACACAATAAGTTTCATCAGTTTAACAATGTCCTCTAAACGCTTCTTGTTAGTGTTGTTTCTTGGAGTGGCCATTCTCCTCACTTCAAGCTTTGCAGAATCCGGAAGTCACGAAACCCCGAAATGCCGACGGACCTCCGATCTGTGATTTAACAGTTGTTGAGAATGCTGAGTCTCCAGTACCACCTTTAAGTCCTGAAGGTGTTCCACCATCCAGCTCTCAAACAGGCCGACCCATATCTATTGAGGATATGGTGACATCACTATCACCACCTGATGATGACGAAGGGGAAGTCTGGATATAGCAACGCCTGTTGAAACAAGCCACACATTTAAGACCCACCTAGTTATGTGTGGAGAGATGCTACCAAGTTATTAGCCCCTATATACTTATAAAAATAAGGCGATCTTATAAGTGTGTTTATGTATTATCTTGCTATTATAAAAATAAAGAGAGTTTATATATTTCTCTCCATAGTTTGTCTTCAAGTGCTTGGCCAATTCTGTTTTATGTTGATCTTGTTGTTTAGTATGCATTCTATAAAAAGAAAGTAGAAAGCGGAAGGTGGTTACACTACAAAAAAATAGACTTTAGGCGACGACTTTCGGCGGCGACAAAAAAAGTCGCCGCTGAAAGTCCACTTTCGGCGGCGACACCAAAAAGTCGCCGCTGAAACCAAGACTTTCAGCGGCGACAAAAGTGTCGCCGCCGAAAGTGGACTTTCAGCGGCGACTTTTCTAGTCGCCGCTGAAAGTTCGCCATTGAAACCAAGACTTTCAGCGGCGACAAAAGTGTCGCCGCTGAAAGTGGACTTTTAGCGGCGACTTTTTTTGTCGCCGCTGAAAGTATAATATAATAATATATATTTTATTTTACAATATTAATAAACAAATTGCCGAAAATGGACCTTCAGCGGCGACTTTTTTTGTCGCCGCCGAAAGTGGACCTTCAGCGGCGACTTTTTTTGTCGCCGCTGAAAGTATAATATAATAATATATATTTTATTTTACAATATTACTAAACAAATTTCCGAAAATGGACCTTCAGCGGCGACTTTTTTTGTCGCCGCCGAAAGTGGACCTTCAGCGGCGACTTTTTTTGTCGCCGCTGAAAGTATAATATAATAATATATATTTTATTTTACAATATTAATAAACAAATTGCCGAAAATGGACCTTCAGCGGCGACTTTTTTTGTCGCCGCCGAAAGTGGACCTTCAGCGGCGACTTTTTTTGTCGCCGCTGAAAGTATAATATAATAATATATATTTTATTTTACAATATTACTAAACAAATTTCCGAAAATGGACCTTCAGCGGCGACTTTTTTTGTCGCCGCCGAAAGTGGACCTTCAGCGGCGACTTTTTGTGTCGCCGCTGAAAGTATAATATAATAATATATATTTTATTTTATAATATTAATAAACAAATTCAATCTGGCTCAGCGGCAAGAAGGTTGGACACGAAGGGAGGCGGTCACGAGTTCGAACCTGGAAGAAGACACATTTAAGGTGAAAATATTTAGACGATGACGTGGCGAAGAGGAGTGACGTGGCAATGACGTGGAGGTGGCTAGTGATGATGTGGCGGTCGACGGTGCTGACGTGGCGGCCGGAGATGATGACGTGGCACCGGCGGTGATGACGTGGCATTGGTAAAGCCAATTCTTCTTAGGCATTACTTTCAGCGGCGACAAAAAAGTCGCCGCAGAAAACACTTTCGGCGGCGACATTTGTCGCCGCCGAAAAGCCTTTCAGCGGCGACAAGAGTGTCGCCGCCGAAAGTGTTTTCTGCGGCGACTTTTTTGTCGCCGCCGAAAGTGTTTTCGGCGGCGACATTTGTCGCTGCTGAAACTTCTAAAAGTCGCCGCTGAAAGTATCTTTTAACGGCGACCTTTTTAGTCGCCACTGAAAGTTTTCAGCCACAGCTGCTACGGCAACGACTTTTCAGCGGCGACTTGTCGCCGCAAAAAACTTTCGGCGGCGACTTTTGTACTTTCAGCGGCGACTTTTGTCGCCGCTGAAAGTCAATTTTTTTGTAGTGTTATGAGAAGTTTGAAGCATATATACGTTTGGGATTTGTTTGAAAAACTAATGTAGAGTCATTAGAAGTCATTGTCAATGCTAGGTCTTAATATTGTCATTTTCTCTTTATACCAATTAGAAGTCATTGTCAATGCTAGGTCTTAATATTGTCATTTTCTCTTTATACCAATTATTTACATTAACTCACGTTGAATTGAAGTGATATTGAAAGAAGCAAAACCTTTTGGTAACTGAGGTCAATTAAAGAATAAAGTATACATTCTTTTCACGATTTTTTAAGGAAAAATTGGAAAACTGTGATTTAATAAAAAACCTTGTGGAAAAGTGGCATTAGAGCAAAATATCATCCCCCCCCCCCCGGGACAGAAGTCTGTTCACACTGGCTCTTTCTAGCCTCTATGATTGTTAACCATCAGATGTGAATGCGTCAATTAAACTCCCTGACTGGTGTGCCCCCTGACGGATCATCTAGACACGATCTTCCCTCTTGCACTCTCTGACCAATGATCCTCATCTTCCTCATCCCAGTTCCCAAAATCGCGACCTCCGTCCCCCCCCCCCCCCCAAAAAAAAAAAATCCATCATTTCGATGCTGCGGCGATGTTGGCCGAATTGCCAAAGGAGCTCGGTGGAGCGATTTAGTATGGCTGAATTTGACTCTAGAGAAGTGTTCGCAATAACTAAGTTTTTTTTTTGGCCAAAACTCGCAATAACTAAGTTACGCAATCTGAAAAGTTAGTTAAAATTAGTTAAACATAAAAATTATAACTTAGATTTCTAAAAACACCTTTATTTATGAAAGAGTTGAGTGGGAGAGACAATGAGTGAAAAAAGAAATACTAGTATAATTAATTAAAGGTAAAAATAAAAAAAAGCGATCTAACAGATCTGGAGTGATGCTTATATTTTGAACCAGAAGGAGTATCATCCTCTTGGTTTTATTAATTTTATTGATTGATTGTGCTTCTTCTGGCCATGGTTGTGTGTGACAAACAACTACTTTGATTATGGGTGCACAATGGGTTAATGTTTTAAATTTAGGACCAAAGTCAACTTCCAACTAACTCTTATATTAGCTTCAATATAAGAGTTAATTTGACATTTAATTTAGTCATAGATATAAGATTTTAATCCACTTTATCTCTTATATTTATTTATTTTTTTATAAGATAGTTCTTATAATAGTTGAACATATTAAATGTTTCATCAAATGGTAATTATAGCTTATATATATGATTAGCAAAGGTATTTTAGGGAAGACAATATCTATTTCTTACAAATAACTGATTTAACTAATTTTCTTAATCTACTTAAATTAATTAATTAACTCTTATATCAAGGATCGAAGATAGTATCTGGAACTTAACAAGTTAGTAATAAATTGTAAATTTTACAATTTCTTTTACAATTATTTATATTTATGGTTGTATATATTGGTTTGAATTGTTCATTTTAAGATTTTGATCTACAAATTTAATTGAAAAACCATACTTCATAAAATTACAATAGAATTTCATCAAATAATAAATAATTGAATTATCTATATTAGACATGAAATTAATGAACCTATAAACCAACCACAGTTTGGCTAATAATGACGACGACGACGATGATAAAGTTAGAAGGTACAAGACGGTCATGAGAAGTTAGAAGCATACACTCGGCGTTTTTTTTTGAAAAACTAATGTTGATGATTCTGGATTATGCCTCAATTTTCTTTTCTTTCTTTTTTTTTTGGGACGGAGAATTTATTAAAAGCCATTGTTAATTCTAGGTCTTATTTTAGGGAGAATTGCTTTGAATCCCCCAAATAAGGAGCATAATTACTAAAAAAATCTCAACGACAACATAACAGCTGATAAGTTCCAAAATAGTAAACGATAACAGCTCAAAGTCCAGTCACTGTTTCATTACCAAATATTACCTCTTGTTTTTAATATATGAGCTAATTGGAGATTTAATTTGATCCTAAATATAAGACCCAATCCACTTTGTCTCTCATATTTATCCATTTTTTCCAAGGTAGCCTTTGTAATAGTTACACATGTTAAATGTTTTATCAAATGGTAATTTTAACTAATACACATAATTAATAAAGGTATTTTAAAGAAAACAACACATATTTATTACAAATAACTAACTTAACTATTTTTTTTAATATACTCAAATTAGTTAACTAGCTCTTATATCAAGGATAGGAGGTAGTATTAACAATTAGGATGAATTGAAAAGGCATTCAAAGAAACGAAACAT
This sequence comes from Neltuma alba, assembly GCF_004799145.2. Lineage (NCBI taxonomy): Eukaryota > Viridiplantae > Streptophyta > Magnoliopsida > Fabales > Fabaceae > Neltuma > Neltuma alba. The sequence goes on from NW_021634588.1 coordinate 274,075, forward strand.
TTTGGAAATTAATATGAACTAAGAAATAAAATTTATATTTTTATATGACTATAGCAACAATTTGGCTAATAATAAAATTATTATTATTATTATTATTATTATTATTATTATTATGGTAACAATAAGTAGAAAAGGAAGAATATGTTTCTGACTACCACAAAAAAAAAAGAGTGGTAATTAATCTGTGTTTAACTACAATTTTATCTTGCCGGGTCCCTGAAACGTAACTTTCTCATACGATTATGGTTTTATGTGATGTCAAAGCTATAAAAAAAAAATAATGTGTGTGGATGCGTGTGTGTTTCTCTGGACCTGGAGTCTTGAATAATTTTAACCGGAGTTTTGTAGCCCGAGTTATTATTGTTTGAAATTTGCTGTTTAGATATATAATGCTATTTGATGACACCAATGGACCACGAATTAATTAATTGAACATCGAAAGTCATTTTTTTAACTTGATAGAGGATTGATTGAAAGTCATTGTAAATTCTGAGTCTTTCTTATATTATATTATACTGCTTTGGTCCTATTTTCAGAACAAGGAGAGAAATTTGTTATCTGAATATATAATTTTATCCTTCATTTATTATTGTATTAATTTTGTTTACACAAGGTACAAGCTATATTAAATGAGGATAAAGTTGGACAGTTATTGAATTTTAAATGAGAGATAATGAAGTTTAAGATTTTCTTTAGTTTGTGTGAAAATTTTAGAAGTGATTTATAAATAAAACTAGAGAAGTACTATTGTTTTTGGCCTGATTATTATACTCTCTCGTCCCATATTATAAGCAATATTAGAACTCATAACGTAGATCAAAATGTTAGTTAAAATTAGTTTAAAACAATAAATATGTAAAAATTAAAAGTTCTTTCACTAAAATACCCTTATTTATAGGGGGGAGAGAGTATAAGAGAGAGAATAAGAAAATTATTATAATAAAGAGAATTACGTAAGAGAGAGAATGTGTGATAGAGATATGATAGTTTGGAAAATGAGATAATAGTATTAAAATAAGTAATTAATGAGGGCAACATAGAGAATTCACTACAAAAATTTAAGACAACTTGTAAATGTTACTTATATTTAGGAAAAAGAGAGAAATGGTAGTTGTTATTATAATATGGATGGAGGGAGTACTCTATTGCGTTGTATTGTCGATCTCTTTCATTACCAAAGATAACATTTATGCCGAACTGAAGGGTCATTGGAGGTAGGCAATAGAATCAAATGGTTAACGGACTTTATTATAGCACAAAAAAGGAGTTTCAAATTTGAGTGCTAATTGAATTTCAGATCAAGTTTATTTCTCATACTTCAATAGATTTTAATAACAATTGACGTGGAAATAACAACACATTTTGTTAAGAATTTCTTATTTGCAATTTAAAAAATCCCAATGAGAAGTTCTAATGTCAAAAAAGACAATCCTGCACTTACCATTGGTATTTTTTTGTAGTTATTTTTTCCTTAGAACCTAGCTCATAGCAATTCTCTAATTATTAATCGTTAAGTCACTTTTGTCAATAGCATGTTAACCCAGTAGTAGTACGTAACCTGTTATGTTTGGGTAAGGTTTCAAAGTTAAATTTGGCGTTAATATGTTTCATGTTTGATTGCATGCATGTGCTGTATCTAAATTGTATGTGAAAAAAACAAAGAAAGTCACTTTTTGATATTCCTTTTAAGTTTAACAAATGACTTGCAAATAGTTATTTAGATAACGGCAAATCATTGGAAGAGGGATCCAGATACTCTCCTTTTTCTTCTTTCTCTTTTGCTCCTCAAAAGTTCATATTCATTCTTAGATCAAATAATTAAATGGTAAAAATTTAATATTTTGAAACTGTTATTATAAATATAGATTAATAATTTTAAACTGTTCAAGTTTGGCATACACAGTGCGTAACTGTAATATAGAAAAAAGTTTTAAAAAATTAATTTGTAAAATATAATAATAATTTTATAAAATATTAAATTTTAACCATTTATTTAATTATTTTGGTCTATAGATTCTGAGAAGAAATAAAGAAAGCGAAAGCATCTTCTTTCTTGTGAAACAGACACATGAAACTTTAATACTTTATCTGCAATCAGCACTCTCATATTCTTAAATTTTTTGATTAATAGATGCATTTCATCTTTTAACAAAATTTTTTAGACCAAACAATAATTAAAATTTTTGGATAAAAAAGCGTCATTTCTTTTTAAGAATTGTATGTAGTTATTCTCACGTTTAGGAATTATAGGCCTAGAAAAGTAGTAATAGAAGTATAGTGATGAGCATATTTTTCCATTTTGAAAATTTATATTGAGCAGGTTGATATAATCTTTGCCATCTTTCCTCGATTATTTTACAAATATGATGAAACTTTTTTCTTGGCTTTGATGACCAATTTTAAAAATTATTTTTATTTTGTTGTTATTGCTGAAGAGACAAGCAAATTTAAATTTGATATTTTTCGTTGTTGCTGATCTGGTGACAATTGCATCTTGAAAACTATGTCCATTTTTATATTCTAATACCTAAGAAAAAGACAAGCACTTCTTTTGGGACCAATCAAGTCATTTCATCAAACAAATCCCAACTGCAAACCATTATCTATATCCATTAGCCAATAGCCACAAACACAATTACTTCTGCTTATATTTGTATGAAGGGTAAGAAATGCATTTCTTCACTAAAATAAGTTAGATGTACAATAATTATATATATGTGTGCGCGCGCGTCTGTGTTAATATAATATTTAGTGTCCGTAAGTTAACCTTGTTTTGATTTTAAGCCACAAAATTTGATTTTATTTTGATCTGCATAAAGATTTTTAATTCTTGGAACAATATTATTTCAGAAACTAAAACTATTGGTTTCAAATTTCAAGGATCAAAATCAAAATGAGTTCAAATTTTAAATACTAAAAAAGATATTAACCATATACACACATGTGTATGTACATTTTGCAAATAGTACAACGAAATTAAAAAAAAAAGTTATTATGCAGTCATATATATATATATGTGTGGATTAATACAACCTTCAATTCTTAAAATTTGACTTCGTTTTTGCTTAAAGATTTTTGGTCTCTGAAACACTATTTTTGGGTTTTGAAACAAGGCTTGGAGAACTGCCACCAGTGGTTTCAAATTTTAAAGACCAAAACTAAAACGAACTCAAATTTCAGGAACTAAAGGTGATATCAACCCTATATATATATCTTTTTAATATCTACATCAACGATTAAGTCTTGCAAATAGTACAATCAAATTTGAAAAAAGAAAGTGGTCCAGCAGCGTATAGTGATTGAGTACATCTGCCAGCCTGGACCTTATTTTTAATCAGTATTTTCTTTATTTTATGTATTTTTATAATAAAATATAAATAGATGCACAAGATGTCCACACCAATTGGCCACCCCTAGTTGTACTATAAATCATATTGGCGCCCATAGTTCATTTGCATCATCAAACAATATGTCTTCTAAACACTTCTTGCTAGTTTTCCTTTTTGGAGTGATGTTTCTTATCACTTCAGGCTTTGCAGATTATAATCAGCTTGAAGTTGCAGAACCACAGTATTATCTTGACCACCCACCAGCTGATAATGATAACCACCCACCAGCGGATAATGATAACCACCCACCAGGTGATAACGATAGCCACCCCCCAGGTGATAACGATAACCACCCACCAGGTGATAAGGATAACCACCCACCAGGTGATAATGATAACCACCCACGATGTGATAATTCTGTTGAAACTCTTGGAGAGCAATCTTCTTCCAATGCAAAATATGAGAAACAACCCATTCATGTTCTTGTTAAGAAACCACTTGTTTAATTACAAGCCGCAACAAAGTTATGTGTGGAGAAAGCCCCTATCAGATCCAGAAAAATAAGAGGGTATATCATAAGATTTTATGTATATTGATCTTGCTATTTTGAAAATAAGTGAGTAATCGATTGTATATTTTGGTGTTATGCAAAGAAGCAAATGTGTGAAGGCATTATTTATATGTCTCAACCTAATTATAGGAATTGATGGTAGAACATTCTAAAATCTTAAAATTAAATGCAATACTCTGAAAAATAACAATATATGAGAGAGATTCAAAATCAAAACAAAATATATAATTGCCTAAAAAATATTTTTGAATCTTCTCCAAGAATCTAGAAATCCTTATTGATCGTTATCCCATATTCCATCATTTTAATTTGAACTATGATGAAGTTATATGAATGATTTGGCGTGTTTGGAACAATTTATATACAATGAAGTTTGTTCTGCCTAGCCTTCTTTTTTTTCTTCAATTGATTATCTGATAAAGTCAAATATGCTTGAAATATGAAAACTCAAATTAAGACTTACACTTTTAACAAATTCCTAATTATTCTAAGAAGCCTTATTAAGAATTTTTTTAATGTTGTTTAAAGAATAAAATGCCCTTTTATTATTTAGAATAAACCATGAAAACCTGAGATCATATAGTATTTATTTATAAAAATGTTTTACATAATAAAATTTGGAAATCCTAAGAGCCAAAAATTGACACTGCATAATATAATATTTTATGCTAACTCTAATATATTGATAAAAAATTTATGAGAACAGGGACTTTTTTTTATAATGAGAACATGGACCTTTTTAATTACTTGATTCCAACACCATTAAATTTTTAAAAAATTTTCCTTATAGTTAAAAAATCAAAATCTTAGGGCCGGTTTGTTTTTTTTTTTCCCCTCAAAACAATTTTATACAATGTTTTTTTTTAAAACAAGTTTTGTAAACAAAAAAATCTGTTTGGATAACAAGTTATTAATAAATTGTAAATTTTACAATTTTTTTTACAATTATTTATATTTATGGTTGTATATATTGGTTTGAATTGTTCATTTTACGATTTTCATCTACAAATTTAATTGAAAAACCATACTTTATAAAATTATAATAGAATTTCATCAAATAATAAATAATTGAATTATCTATATTAGACATGAAATTAATGAACCTATAAACCAACCACAGTTTGGCTAATAATGACGACGACGATGATGATAAAGTTAGAAAGTACAAGACGGTCATGAGAAGTTAGAAGCATACACTCGGCGTTTTTTCGAAAAACTAATGTTGATGATTCTGGATTATGCCTCAACTTTCTTTTCTTTTCTTTTCATTTTTGGACGGAGAATTTATTAAAAGCCATTGTTAATTCTAGGTCTTATTTTAGGGAGAATTGCTTTGAATCCCCCAAATAAGGAGCATAATTACTAAAAAAATCTCAACGACAACATAACAGCTGATAAGTTCCAAAATAGTAAACGATAACAGCTTAAAGTCCAGTCACTGTTTCATTACCAAATATTACCTCTGGTTTTTAATATAAGAGCTAATTTGAGATTCAATTTGATCCTAAATACAAGACCCAATCTACTTTGTCTCTCATATTTATCCATTTTTTCCAAGGTAGCCTTTGTGATAGTTACACATGTTAAATGTTTTATCAAATGGTAATTTTAGCTAATACACATGATTAATAAAGGTATTTTAAAGAAAACAACACATATTTATTACAAATAACTAACTTAACTATTTTTTTTAATATACTGAAATTAGTCAACTAGTTCTTATATCAAGGATAGGAGGTAGTATTAACAATTAGGATGAATTGAAAAGGCATTCAAAGAAACGAAACATTTTGGAAATTAATATGAACTAAGAAATAAAATTTATATTTTTATATGACTATGGCAACAATTTGGCTAATAATAAAATTATTATTATTATTATTATGGTAACAATAAGTAGAAAAGGCAGAATATGTTTCTGACTACACAAAAAAAAAAGTGGTAATTAATCTGTGTTTAACTACAATTTTATCGTGCCGGGTCCCTGAAACGCAACTGACTCATACGATTATAGTTTTGTGTGATGTCAAAGCTATAAAAAGAAAATAATGTGTGTGTATGCGTGTGTGTTTCTGTGGACCAGGAGTCTTGAATAATTTTAACCGGAGTTTTGTAGCCCGAGTTATTATTGTTTGAAATTTGCTGTTTAGATATATAATGCTATTTGATGACACCAATGGACCACGAATTAATTAATTGAACATCGAAAGTCATTGTAAATTCTAAGTCTTTCTTATATTATATTATACTCCTTTGGTCCTATTTGCAGAACAAGGAGAGAAATTTGTTATGTGAATATATAATTTTATCCTTCATTTATTATTGTATTAATTTTGTTTACACAAGGTACAAGCTATATTAAATGAGGATAAAGTTGAACAGTTATTGAATTTTAAATGAGAGATAATGAAGTTTAAGATTTTCTTTAGTTTGTGTGAAAATTTTAGAAGTGATTTATAAATAAAACTAGAGAAGTACTATTGTTTTTGGCCTGATTATTATACTCTCTCGTCCCATATTATAAGCAACATTAGAACTCATCACGTAGATCAAAATGTTAGTTAAAATTAGTTTAAAACAATAAATATGTAAAAATTAGAATTTCTTTCACTAAAATACCCTTATTTATAGGGGAGAGAGAGTATAAGAGAGAGAATAAGAAAATTATTATAATAAAGAGAATTACGTAAGAGAGAGAATGTGTGATAGAGAGATGATAGTTTGGAAAATGAGATAATAAATATATTAAGTACTCCCTCTGTTCCTTATTATAAGAGACATTTGATACTTATGGCATGTTTCTATATATAAGAGACACTTAAAAGTTGTCTCTACTTTTTTGTGTTGATTTCCTATTTTACCCATATCTATTGTCTCCAACTCACACTCTCTCTCCTTCCCACTTCTTTTTCTTTTAATAAATTACCATTGTTCTCTCTCCTTATTAATGAGGGTATTTTTGGAAAAAAATTATACTTTTTACATATTGATTGTTCTTAACTAATTTTAACTATTTTTTTTATCAACGTAATTCGGTTATTCGTCTCTTATAATAAGGAACAGAGGGAGTATTAAAATAAGTAATTAATGAGGGCAACATAGAGAGTTCACTACAAAAATTTAAGACAACTTGTAAATGTTACTTATATTTAGGAACAAGAGAGAAATGGTAGTTGTTGCTTATGATATGGGATAGAGGGAGTATTTTATTGCGTTGTATTGTCGATCTCTTTCATTACCAAGGATAACATTTATGCCGTGGTTTCAAATGGTTAACGGACTTTATTATAGCACAAAAAAAGAGTTTCAAATTTGAGTGCTAATTGAATTTCAGATCAAGTTTATTTCTCATACTTCAATAGATTTTAATAACAATTGACGTGGAAATAACAACACATTTTGTTAAGAATTTCTTATTTGCAATTTAAAAAATCCCAATGAGAAGTTCTAATGTCAAAAAAGACAATCCTGCACTTACCATTGGTATTTTTTTGTAGTTATTTTTTCCTTAGAACCTAGCTCATAGCAATTCTCCAATTATTAATCGTTAAGTCACTTTTGTCAATAGCAAGTTAACCCAGTAGTAGTACGTAACCTGTTATGTTTGGGTAAGGTTTCAAAGTTAAATTTGGCGTTAATATGTTTCATGTTTGATCGCATGCATGTGCTGTATTTAAACTGTATGTGAGAAAAACAAAGAAAGTCACTTTTTGATATTCCTTTTAAGTTTAACAAATGACTTGCAAATAGTTATTTAGATAATGGCAAATCATTGGAAGAGGGATCCAGATACTCTCCTTTTTCTTCTTTCTCTTTTGCTCCTCAAAAGTTCATATTCATTCTTAGATCAAATAATTAAATGGTAAAAATTTAATATTTTGAAATTGTTATTATAAATATAGATTAATAATTTTAAACTGTTAAAATTTGGCATACACAGTGCGTAACTGTACTATAGAAAAAAGTTTTAAAAAATTAATTTGTAAAATATAATAGTTTTATAAAATATTAAATTTTAACCATTTATTTAATTATTTTGGTCTATAGATCCTGAGAAGAAATAAAGAAAGCGAAAGCATCTTCTTTCTTGTGAAACAGACATATGAAACTTTAATACTTTATCTGCAATCAGCACCCTCATATTCTTAAAT